>NC_053028.1:515917365-516049462 GCF_003073215.2 Triticum urartu | reverse complement strand
GTCAGGGATCCCGAAGCGGCAAACAATCGACCTGAAGAACTTGACTGCTGACTGTGCTGTCACCTTCCTCACTGGTTCCACTTCCGGCCACTTTGTGAACTTGTCGATTGCAACGTACAAGTACTCAAAGCCCCCGACAGCTTGGGGAAAGGGGCCGAGGATGTCGAGCCCCCAGACCGAAAATGGCCAGGATAAAGGGATCGTCTGGAGAGCTTGAACTGGCTGGTGTATCTGCTTGGAATGGAACTGGCACGCTTCACACTTGGTTACTTGTGCAGTTGCATCCTGGAGGGTTGTTGGCCAGAAGAAACCTTGCCGGAATGCTTTGCCGATAAGTGCTCTTGCACCAATGTGGTGACCACATATGCCTCCATGTATCTCTGCCAACAGCTTTTGTCCGTCTTCCCGGTGAATACACTTCAATTTCACACCGTTGAGTCTTCTTCTGTACAGTGTCTTGTCGACAAACTGGTACATACTTGACTGCCGGGCTACTCTTTCCGCTTCTTCTTGCTCTTCAGGAAGCTCTCCTGTCTGAAGGAAACGGACAATCTGCTGCGCCCATGCTGGAGCTTGTGGCTCGACAACAAGGACTAAAGGAAAATCTGCTGCTGCGGGAACATCCGCTTCAACGGCGAGAACCTGCGGCTCTGCCAGAGCTTGACGTTCCCCGGCAAGCTTGCCGGAGCAAAACTTGCCGGGAGCTTCTGCTTCAACGGAACAAACCCTGGGGTTTGCCGGAGCAGATGCTCCTCAGCGCTCTTGGCGTTGATCTTGGGGACTGCTGCGGGAACATCCGCTTCTACGGCGAGAACATGCGGCTTTGCCGGAGCGTGACGTTCCCCGGCAAGCTTGGCGGAGCAAAACTTGTCGGGAGCTTCTGCTTCAACGGAACAAACCCCAGGGCTTACCGGAGCAGACTGCTCCTCAGTGCTCTTGGCGTTGATCTTGGGGACCTTCTTGGCGGCGGCTTCGGGGAGCTCTGCCGGCAAATAGTCACCAGAAATCAACTTCCTGTTTTTGCTCTGTCCAGTTGATGGCGTCACGGACGGTTGAGTCAGCTTGAGCACAAAGATCCCTGGTTCCACAGGTAGCTTAAGTGCGGCGTTCTTTGACAGGCCATCTGCAATGGCGTTCCGAGCTCTTGGAACATGCTCCATCTGCAGGCCGTCAAAGTGCTCCTCTAGCTTTCTCACTTCGTCGACGTAAGCTTCCATCAACGGACTCTGATAGTTCTTGTTCACTTGGCGGACGACAAGCTGTGAGTCACCCCTGACAATGAGCTTCTTGATCCCAAGGTCTGCCGCGATTCTGAGACCGGCAAGCAAGCCTTCATACTCTGCAGTGTTGTTTGTTGCTTGCTCCTTGGGAAAATGCATCTGGACTACGTACTTGAGGTGCTCTCCGGTGGGTGCGACAAGCAGCACACCAGCGCCGACGCCTTGCAGCGAGAAGGCACCGTCAAAGTACATCAGCCACTCTTTGCTTGCTTCCTTGTCGGGGATGCTCATCTCTGGAATTTCTTCATCTGGTGTTGGCGTCCATTCTGCTATAAATTCTACCAATGCTCTGCTTTGGATAGTTGAAGTACTTTCAAACATGAGGCCAAAGCTTGACAGTTCCAGTGCCCACTCAACAATCCTGCCTGTCGCTTCTGGATTCTGCAGTATCCTCTTCAGCGGAAAGCGAGTGACAACTGTAATCTCATGTGCTTGGAAATAATGGCGCAGCTTTCTCGAGGCCATGAGAAGGCCGAAAAGCAACTTTTGCACGCCAGAGTACCTTAACCTAGCCCCCTGCAGAAGGGAACTGACAAAGTAAACTGGGCGCTGCACCATTTTCTTCTGTATCTCCTCTCGCATCTGCGCAGATCCATCTTTGTCGGGACCATAGCTTGCCGGGGAAGCCTCCTGCTTGTCGCTGGATGCGTTTGCCGTCGTTGCTAGCTCGTCATCCGCCTCCCTCTCTGCTACTAACGCAGCACTAACCACTTGATTGGTTGCCGCTATGTACAGCAGCAACTTCTCTTGTGGCTTAGGTGCGACAAGTATTGGAGGGGAGGACAGGTATCTCTTCAAGTCTTGCAGCGCAGCCTCCGCTTCCGGAGTCCATTTCATTGGACCTGCCTTTTTCAATAATTTGAAAAACGGCAGGGCACGCTCAGCAGACCTAGAGATAAACCTGCTGAGAGCAGCCACGCAACCGGCAAGTCTTTGTACATCCTTGACGCGCTTTGGTGCTTCAATCTGCTCAATGGCCTTGATCTTGTCGGGATTGGCTTCAATTCCCCGCTGAGACACGAAGAACCCGAGAAGCTTGCCGGAGGGGACTCCAAACACAAACTTCTCGGGGTTGAGCTTGAGGCTGATCTTGCGCAGATTTGCAAAGGTCTCGTCTAAATCTTGAATCAAAGTTGCTCTGTCCTTGCTCTTGACCACTATATCATCCATGTATGCTTCCACATTTCTGTGTATTTGTGGCTCTAGAGCGACATGGACTACTCTTGCAAATGTTGAACCAGCATTTTTTAATCCGAAAGGCATTCGTACAAAACAGTACGTGCCACATGGAGTAATAAATGCGGTCTTCTCCTCATCTTCTTCTGCCATGAAGATCTGATGATATCCTGAGTATGCGTCAAGAAATGAAAAGCAATCACATCCGGCTGTGGAGTCAACAATCTGGTCAATGCGCGGCAAAGGAAATGGGTCTTTGGGACAAGCTTTGTTAACATCAGTAAAATCGATACAAAGTCTCCATTTCCCGTTTGCCTTGCGCACGACTACAGGATTGGCCAACCACGTGGATGGAGCACTCCTCTGACAAGGCCCGCTGCTTCCAACTTCTTGATCTCTTCTGCAATGAATTCTTGGCGCTCCACTGCCTGCTTCCTGACCTTCTGCTTGACGGCCCACGCATGAGGACAAACGGCAAGGTGGTGCTCAATTACTTTCCTGGGAACACCGGGGATATCAGACGGTTGCCACGCAAACACGTCGACATTCGCCCGCAGGAAAGCAACGAGCGCGCTTTCCTATTTAGGGTCAAGAGTGGCACTGATGGTGAAGGTACCACCAGTGCCGTCCTCCTTGGCGGACACCTTTTTCGTCTCTGGCGGAGCTGCCATCGTCTTCTTACACTTGCCGGTGGAGCTCGATGGTGCGTCCTCGACGGCAGCGCAGCACTCCGAAGAGGTGCGCTTGCCGGAGTGGGCATCAGAACTCTTGCTGGACTTGGTCTTCTTCCCCCCGGGAGCTTCAGCGGCAAGTGACTTGTGATCTGCTGCGGCTGCTGCTTCCCGGTAGATCTTGTCGGCGCAGATAAGAGCATCCTTCTTGTCGCCAGGGACAGAGATAACGCTTATCGGGCCTGCCATCTTCAGCATGTTATATGCGTAATGAGAGGCTGCCATGAACTTGGCGAGTGCTGGACGGCCAAGTATCCCATTGTAAGGCAATGGAATATCGGCAACATCAAAAGTGACCCTCTCAGTCCTGAAGTTCAGCTCGCTGCCAAATGTTACCGGCAACGTGACCTTTCCCTTCGGCTTGCTCCTTCCCGGGTTGATTCCTTGGAATGTGCCGGTCTCTTCGAGCTCGCTGTCAGGGATCTGGAGTTTCTGGAGCACAGTGGAGGAGATCAGGTTCAAGCTGGCCCCGCCGTCAACTAGCATCTTGGTGACCTTGAGGTTGCGGATAGTTGGTGAAACCAACATCGGCAAGCACCCGACCGCAGTTGTGCGATCAGGGTGGTCCTCAATATCAAAGATGATAGGCATGCTGGACCATTTCAGAAGCTTGCGCGCCTCGACAGGTGGTTCTGCTGCATTGACTTCCCGCACCCACTGCTTGAGTTGGCGGTGTGAAGTATGTAGAGAAGCACCGCCGTCAACGCACAAGACCTCTGTGGCTTTCTGAAACTCCTGCTCACTGGTCTCAACATCATCCATGTCTTCGTCATCGTCATCGTCTTCATCGTTGTCGCGGCCGCGGGGAGGTCTATCTCCTTGCCACTGCTTGGCTTTGCCGCGGCGTCCTCCCCGGACGGCGCGTTTCTTGCCGGATTCTCCAGCACCTCCTTGAGCCCTCTCCTTGTCGCGTCGCTCGTACTCAGCTTTTTGCTGTTGGACAAGCTGCTCGACCTTCTTGCAGCTCTGGAGGTCATGGCCCTTGGTGCGATGAATCTTGCAGTATTGCTTGTCGAAGCCGTCCTGCTTGTCGGCGACCGTCACAGCCTGGCAGTTGGCGCACGCGGCAATCTCCTTGCCGGAGCTACCAACCTTGGCTTGCTTGGCGCCACCTTCGTTGCCGGACTGCTCAACGACTAGCACCTCTTTGCCTTTCTTCTTCCTGTTCCGCCGCCGGTTCTTCTTTGCCGGGGCAGCGTCCTCGCTGTCAGATCCTCCTGCTCCTGCATTCTCTCCGGGGAGTCTCCTCCCTTCCTCAGCACGTGCACACTTGTCGGCCAGGGCATACAGCTCACTGACGTCTCTGATCCTGCACATCGCCATCTCCTCCCGCATCCTGCGGTTACGCACGTTCTGATGGAATGCCCTGATAACCGCGGCAGGGTGGACATCTGAATGTATTTGCGCAGGGGCTCTCCTTCCTTCTGGACGAGCAGATGAAGGTCACTCTCTTGGCCATGAGGTTTGTGGCCGCCTGTAAAGGCGCCGACAAACTAATGGCATAGGTCTGCCCAGGAGGATATGGAGTTGTCCCGCAAGTGCATGAGCCAAGACCTGACGTTGGGCTTGAGCACCAACGGGAAGTAGTTGGCAAGGATCTTGTCGTCCCGCCCCCCAGCAGCCTTCACCGCGATGGTGTAGATGCTGAGGAACTCCGACGGATGCGACTTGCCGTCGTACTTCTCTGGTACATCTGGTTTGAAATTCTTCATGCTGGGCCACTGGACTTGCCGCAGCTCACGAGTGAACGCAGGGCAACCTATCGCGTACGGGAAGTCGCCTGGTTCCCCTGGCGCATGCATGTCGACAGAGGGCCCAGCGCGCTGGTCTAATTGACGTCGCGCTTCTCTTTGGCGCTCGATGCGAGTACGAGCGTCCTCTTGCTGCCGTTCTTGAAGAACATGGCGCTGATCGCGACGAGCTCGCGGGTCTGATGACGCGGTGGAGTCGCTGTCGAGGTGGATCCGGCGAGTCGGCGATCTTGGCCTTCGGGGCGGAGAGTGCACGGAGGTTGCACCCCCACCGGTCTTGTCGCCACCGGCTCGTGCCTGGCTGACTGGCTGCGGCCGCGACGTACTCGGCTGCCGTGGAGTGTCGCCGTTGGCGAAGCCGATGAGACTCTGGATGGTAGCCCTCCAGTCGTCGATCTTGTCCGCCGTTGGAGGGTAATCTAGGAGCAGCTGAGCTCGCGCCAAAGCTTCTGCTGCAGTGGTGGGTGGCGGTGGCGAACGGTGCGAGGAGCGGGATATGCTCGGACTTCTAACCACGTTAGAAGGAGCAGTATCCCGTCCAGGCGACCGTGTCTCGCTCGCGCCAGCATGTTGGCGTGCATGGTGGTCCTGAGCGCTCCGAGATCCACCAGCTCGATCTTGATCTAGCAAACGCATGGTACCGTGAGTACCATGACGCTGCCGATCCCGCGCCAACTGAGACGGGCGTGGTGCATGTACGGACGCCGAGGTCTTGGAGTGCGCCCGGTCATTGTGGGAACCGGCTACGCCGCCGATGGGCAGCGCAGCCTTGTCCTTGGACCTGGCAGCACCGTGAGCTCCCTCGTCGACGCGCGTTCTTCCGCCGGCGCCCGCCCCATCAGCCGTTTGCTCCGGCGATGGTGGGTTCGGCGCGGACGGAGCAGCCGCCTCCGAAACCATCTTCTTCGGCGGCATGTTGATGAAGATGATGAAGATCTAGCTCGCGAGAACGCCGGATCTGGTTCACACAACTTCGACACCCCCCTACCTAGCGCGCCAAAGATGCCGGGGAACTGATCCACGGGCACCTATGGGACCGGCGGACCGGGTCCCTTTCGGTTCGGCGGGGGCGGAGATCGCGCAAAGAGCAAATCGAGGCGATACACGCGAGCGATTTACCCAGGTTCGGGCCGCACGGATGCGTAAAACCCTACTCCTGCTTTGTGGTTTGTATTGATTTCTTGCTCGGGAGCGCGGAGTGCTACAGTACACACCAGCGGCTAACGAGACCGAGCCTGAGTGTTTTTCGAACCCCTCCTACGTTGCACACGGGCCTCCTTTTATATGCTCAAGGGGTCACCGACAGGTGGCAACGGAGGCAAAGGGTAAAAATGGAAAGGTGCTGCGGTAGGTACAGCTACCTGCTATAGTGTATCATACCTAACCCTGACGGCAGGGGACAAGGGCCTTAAATGCCCGTCTGTGTCGCCTAAACAGTGCAAAAAAGGACCGTCAGGGGCGCCACCGCTCGCCATGATGGCAAACTTGTCAGCGCCGCTTGCCACCGCGCACCGCAAGCTGCACAGCCCTCCGCCACGTACGCCTGGAGGGGTCCCAGAGCGACACGTTGGTGGACGTGCTGGAGCGCGGGCACAGTGGTGTCTTGCCGCGGCAAGCGCCTTGCTGCGGTTGTTGTCTTGTCGCGCCCGGGAGCTTGTCGCTCACCGGGCCTTGCCGGGACGTGCGACGTGTCGCGGCAAGTTCCTTGAGATGCCTTGGTTGGCCTTCCCGGCAAGCTCCTCTTGCCGGGGTCTTGAGGTGCCTTGGTTGGCCTTCCCGGCAAGCTCCTCTTGCTGGGGTCTTGTCACTTTGACTTGGATACTTTGTTCTTGAATGGCTCCAAAGGAACCACGGAGGACCTTGGCGGTCACCCGGCTAGCCTTGCCGCGGGATGCTGCGACTACCCGTGCACAAGTTCGGGATACTAGGGTACCCCTACTCTAGTACACCGACACTTGCGCTGCAGCTCCCCAGCAGGGCTAACCTTTCTTGAACTCTATTGAAGTGCTGTCGGTTTTGTATATTATTTTGTCGGCCTGTTTATTTGCACTGGTGGCGATCTTTGATGCCCAGTGTATGTAATCTGTTGTCTGCTTGTGCTTTATTATCATAGTGGCGAACTTTGATGCCCAGTGGATGTAATATGCCATAATTTATTTATTGTATAGTATAGGTTTTTTATTATTCACGATTCTGCAGTTATTTTACTGTATATATATCCTATCTTCGCAGTAAACCGGCCAAACCGTAAAATTACGGTACATAATCGGGCCGTCATGCAATCACGATGTAGGTTGGGCCTAAAACATGCCGATCAGCTCACGGGCCGGCATCAGCCCGAAATGAACCCCGGCCCATGATTGTGCGAATCAAATCACGGGATTTTAACACGCCGAAAAATTGTCTCGGTCCTTGTTTGGCCCAATCAGATATCGGCTGCGAGCAGGCCGAATGCAAACCGGGCCATAGTTAGGCCCAACTATATGACGGGCTTTTAACAGGCTGAAATTAATATAGGGCCGAAATGTTAAACGCGCCCTTAACAGGCCAAAACTAATATCAGGCCGAATTACTAAGTGGGCCTTTAGCAAGTGGGCCCAAAAGCATAATGTCCAGTTGATGGGCCGAATCTGATATGGGCCATAATTAGGCCCAAAACCACTTAATGGGCCGGACCTGATCTGGGCCGTAATTTGGCCCAGAACGTGGTAGGCTTTTAACGGACCGGATCTCATATGGGCCACTATTAGGCCCGGAGCGTGGCAGGCCATTAATAGACCGTATCAAATATGGGCCGGCATTTGGCCCAAAACATGGCAGCCAGTTAACAGGCCGACCTACTAGGGTCCTTAAAATCTTGTGGGCCTATAGCTGGGCCGGCCCATTAATGTTGGCGAAATCTCGTGGGCCTTTAGCTGGGACAGCCCATTATGATCCGCAAGAATTTTTGGGCCTTTACCTGGGCCGGCCTATTATGGCACAAAAAAATCTTGTGGGCCTTTACCTGGGCCGGCCCATTATGGCCCGTGAAATCTTGTGGGCCTTTAGTTGGGCCAGCCCATTATGGTCCGCAAAATCTCATGGGCCTTTAGCTGGGCCGGCCCATTATGGTCCGCAAAATCTTGTGGGCCTTTAGTTGGGCCGGCCCATTTAAACTTGTTGGGCCGTGCCACGTGTTGATGTATCACAGGCGCCTTCTGTCCAGTGAGTGAATGGCATCTATCCCGACGATGAGCCGACACGTGTTTCCTCTAAGCAATGATGATTTTACACGTGGAAAATCCCCATTGGTCGGGGCTGTAATGGGTTATCGGATCCAAAACCCGACCCGATAGCTTAACGGCGTTCCGTTACGGTGGATGCCACGTGTCAGTCACCCTTGACGAAAGCACTTCTGTGATGCGCGATTTATCGTCATGGAAGTCGACACTTCCGTGATGATAATTTTGGTAATGTCATGGAACACTTCTACAACAGCACAGGTATGACTATCTTGATTCTGTCATAAATTTGTCATGGATGTACATGCACGACAAAAAAAGCGACCTACTGTGACAAACACGTATCTTCACGGAAGTGTATTTTTTTTGTACTGACGGGTGCCCTCCATACCAACAATTTCCAAGGAATTTATTATTTGACAACATAAATTAAATTCAATTTTTTTGCATTTCGGGACTGTGCATCCCTAATACCTTTGCCTTACTCTCGTGCTATGACAAGTGAATAAACACTCGTCTTGAGAATAACTCATCTAGCATGGAAAATATTAGCCACCCCTCACCGCACCGCGAGCGAAACAAACACACAAAAGAGAAGTTTATTTTCAAAATTAGAGATAACACATGCAAATTTGCTTAGAACGGCAAAAGTATACCGCATATAGGTAGATATAGTGGACTCTTGTGGAAAAACTGGTTTAAAGGTTTTTGGATGCACAAGTAGTGATCATACTTATTGCAAAATGAAGGCTAGCAAAAGATTGGGAAGCGACCAACTAAGAAACGAATAATCTCATAAGCAAGCATTAAGAAAAAGTAACACCGAATAATGCACCACAAGTAGGATATAATTTCATTGCATGACTATTGACTTTCGTACTTGCATGGGAATCACAAACCTTAACACCAATATTCTTACTAAAGCATAATTACTCATCAAGATGACTCACATATCACATCATCATATCTCAAAACTATTACTAAGAATCAAGTTTATTTCGTCCAATGATCTTCAGGAAAGTTTTTATTTTATCATTCTTGGATATCTATCACTTTGGGACTAATTTTCATGTATTGCTTTTGACAAGCTCAAACAAATATAAGTGAAGATCATGCTATATTTTTCTTTCTCTTAAATTAATTTAAGTGAAGCAAGAGAGAATTTCTTGAAAATTTTACTAACTCTCAAACTAATCTAAGTGAAACAAGAGAGCATTTCTTCAAAAATACTAAAGCACACCGTGCTCAAAAAGATATAAGTGAAGCACTAGAGCAAGTCCATTGCTCATAAAAATTTAAGTGAAGCGTAGAGAGCAATTCTAACAAGTCATGCCATAATTTTGGCTCTCTCAAATAGGTGTGTCCAGCAAGGATTGATGACTTAAAACACAAAGTAAAACAAGCAAAGACTCATATCAAACAAGACGCTCCAAGCAAAATACATATCATGTGATGAATAAAAATATAGTTTCAAGTAAAATACTGATGATCGTTGGAAGAAAGCGGGGATGCCACTCGGGGGCATCCCCAAGCTTAGTTGGTTGCTCATTTTTGGATAATAGCTTGGGATGCCGGGGCATCCCCAAGCTTAGGCTCTTCCATCCTTCCTTCATCCATCGTAAGATAACCCAAAACTTGAAAATTTCAATCACACAAAACTCAACAAAACCTTCGTGAGATCCGTTAGTAAAAGAATAATAAATCACTACTGTAAGTACTGTATCAAACCAATTCATATTTTGTTCTTGTATTATATCTACTTTATTCCCAATTTTCTATGGCAAAAACCCATCAAAGAAAACCATAGAGCCATCAAAATAAGCACACAATACAAGGAAAACAGAATATGTCAAAATAGAACAGTATGTAGCAATCTGACTATTTCGAATACTTCTGTAACTCCAAAAATTCTGAAAAATTAGGACGGCCTAGGAAATTTGTATATTGATCTACTTCAAGTGGAATGGGTATGTTATCTCTCTGTGGTAAAAAAATGGAAATTAATTTCGTGAGCGTAAATTTTTTTGTTTTTTCAGCAAGATCAAACAACTATCACCCAAGAAGATCCTAAAGGATTTACTTGGCAGAAGCACTAATTAAAAAATAAAAAACACAATCATAACAGTAGCATAATTGTGTTTACACACAAAAACAGCAAGCAAAAAGCAAAAATACAATTTATTCATTGGGTTGCCTCCCAACAAGCGCTATAGTTTTATGCCCTTAGCTAGGCATAAATCAAGGATCTAAGTTTTGTCATCCTTGTACTTTGGAAAGAAAGGGGAAAATTTTCTATCAATGGCATTTAATTTTCTATTTTGTGAAAGCGCATGGCCATTGATAGCAGAAGAAAGATTAAGCATGTCACAAAAATTCTTATCTAAACTAGCCTTCATCTCTTTAATTTTTTCATTTTGATAAAAGCACATAAGAGTGGAAGATTCAACATTTCTCCTTCAGGGTGCCCAAATATAGCTTTCATCTTCTCATAAGTATCAAAGGCATCCCCTTCAAGAAAACCGTCTTTAGATATAGAATCTAAAACTTGCTTGAAGGAAGAAAGTAAACCATCATAAAAACTTTTCAAATATATCTGTATCTGGTATTGGGGCACAAAGCTAGCTCGTATTCTTAACAACGTATCCCAAGCATCTTTCAAAGATTCATCAAGTAAATAGCAAAAAATTACGAGATCATCTTCATCACAATGGTTAAGATTTTCCTTAACAACCCCGGTAGGTCCTTCCATAGCATCATTGTTTATGAGCTTGGAGAGGACAGATGGGCTATCCACCACATTAAGACTCGGGAGAAAACTCTTAGCTCTTTTAAGATCGGACATGGCGAGAAAGTGGCTACCGAAAAACAGAGGCGAATAAAACGACAATTTTTTGTGAAGTGAGGGAGAGGAAAACGAGAGGCAAATGGAAAATAATGTAAATTTCAAGGAGGTGATATTTGTGATTAGGAACCTGGTATATGTTGAAGATCCTCCCCGACAACGTCACCGAAAATTCCTTTTGATGTTGCTTGAAGCTACATCGGTATTTCCCCAAAGAGGAAGGGATGATGCAGCACAGCGGCGGTAGGTATTCCCTCAGATATGAAACCAAGGTTATCGAACTAGTAGAACCAAGCAACACAACATAAACAGCCCCTGCACATAGATAACAAATCCTCGCAACACGACGTGTTAAAGGGGTTGTCAATCCCTTTAGAGTAACGGTGCCAGAAATTGGTGTGTAACGGGAAAAAGGTTGTAATATTGATAGATCGAACGCCAAGTAAGATAAATTGCAGGAAGGTATTTTTGGGTTTTTAGATTAATAGATCTGAAAATAAAAGAAAATAAAAATAGATCGCAAAGGAAAATAATATCAGAAAGAAGACCCGGGGGCCGTAGGTTTCACTAGTGGCTTCTCTCGAGAAAAATAGCAAAGCTATGGGTGAACAAATTACTGTTGGGCAATTGATAGAACTTGAAATAATTATGACGATATCCAGGCAATGATCATTATATAGGCATCACGTCCAAGATTACTAGACCGACTCTTGCCTGCATCTACTACTATTACTCCACACATCGACCGCTATCCAGCATGCATCTAGTGTATTAAGTTCATGGAGAAATGGAGTAATGCAATAAGAATGATGACAAGATGTAGACAAGATCTATCTATGTATAGATAGACCCCATCGTTTTATCATTAGTAGAAACGATACAAACGTGTCGGTTCCCCTTCTGTCACTGGGATCAAGCACCGTAAGATTAAACCCACTACAAAGCACATCTTCCCATTACAAGATAAAAAGATCAAGTTGGCCAGACAAAACCAAAATATCGGAGAAGAAATACGAGGCTATAAGCAATCATGCATAAAAGAGATCAAAGAAACTCAAATACTTTCATGGATATAAAAAACATAGATCTGATCATAAACTCGAAGTTCATCGATCCCAACAAACACACCGTAAAATAGTTACACCATATGGATCTCCAAGAGACCACTGTATTCAGAATCAAGAGAGAGAGATGAAGCCATCTAGCTACTGAATATGGACCCGAGGGTCTACAAAGAACTACTCATGCATCATCAGAGAGGCACCAATGGAGGTGGTGAACCCCATCCGAGATGGTGTCTAGATTGGATCTGGTGGTTCTGGACTCTGTGGCGGCTGGATGAATATTTCGTCGACTCCCCTAGGGTTTTGGGATTTGTGGGGTATTTATAGAGCAAAGAGGTGGTCCGGGGGCAACCGAGGTGGGCACAACCCACCAGGGCACGCCTGGGCCTCCTAGAGTGCCCTGGTGGGTTGTCCCCTCCTCGGGACTCCCCCCAGGTGCAACCAGGGCCCAACATGTTCCTTCCGGTCCATAAAAAATCTCCGTAAAGTTTCGTGACATTTGGACTCCGTCTGATATTGATTTTCTGCGATGTAAAAAACATGGGAAAAACAGGAACTGGCACATGGCACTATGTCAATAGGTTAGTACCAAAAAATGATATAAAATGACTATAAAATGATTATAAAACATCCAAGATTGATAATGTAATAGCATGGAACAATCAAAATAATAGATACGTTGGAGATGTATCAATTTGCACCTGCTGGCATAGCCTCTAGCACCGTTCGTCGCTGCGTGTGTCACCCACGTAAAGGCACGAGGCCACGCAACCTGGCTGAACAGCCCTTGACTTGCTTGCCTCCAAGAGGGTGCCTCGGGAGGCCGCCTCACTAGGATGTTGGTGGAGCCACCTAGTCCGCTCGGGATGCCTCCCGAGGGTGGCTCATGAGGCAAGGGCCTCGTGTGGAGTCTTGCTCGTGACACTTGCCGACGGGCCACTCGTTGGGCTCTTGACATGCGTCGCGTCCTGGGCCGAAGCCAGACGGGCCTGGGTACCACCCAGTCCCACGGGCCCAACAAACGTGACCTACTGTGACAAACACGTATCATGACGAAAGTGTTTTTTAGTGCAATAGGTCTATGGTGAACTACTCACGCATCAGCGGAAGGAAGCAAGGATGATTTAGAACTCCTCCGTGATCGATACCCCCTCTAGCAGAGTACCGGAAAAGGCCACCACATGGGATCATAGAAGAATAGAAGCTTGCGGCGGCGGAAAAAGTTCTTCCGATAGCTATTTGTTGGTATGGGGATATTTGGGAATTTACAGAGGTGGAATTAGGTCCAACAAAGTTGCGTGGGGACCATGAGATCAGGGGGCACGCCCTATGAGCTCATAGCTCTTCTAGCCTCCTCCCGAACCATCTAGGATCCCTTCTGGTCTAGAAAAAATCACCGTAAAGTTTCAATGTGTCTATACTTCGTTTGGTATTGATTTTCTGAAACGCCAAAAACAAGCAAAAAACAGGAATTGGGCACTGGGTTAACAGGTTAGTCCCAAAAATGATATAAACACTAGTACAACAAGGTGCTATACAAACGGTTTTTAACCCCTTTCCGCGACGGCATTTGGAACCATAGCCAAGTGAGTGAGGGCGATAGGGGGGTCCTTCCCACACGACCCAGAAACCATCGGGGATATGCCCTCCTGGCACACATGCTTGGCAAAATGAGGTCGTGTGTGATCGGCGAGCGATCAAATATGGTTATACGTACAATAGTGCTAAAAAATACAATTATACATGCGAAACTGTTTCCGGTCGTATGTACATCCCACACAGTCACTCCCAGCTAAACGTTTCCATTTGTATATACATCCCAAACAGTCGCTCCAAGGAAAACGTTTCCGCTCGCATGTACATCACACACACAATTTTCCCCGTTAAATCGTTTGTGATAGTGTTGCCATTGCACACGATATTAACAATTTTATTGTTTGCGTTATTGAATGCATCACACATGGTACGTAGAAGAAACTGCGTATCAAATGATGTCCATCACACACAGTTTTTATGTGGTAAATGTTTGCGCAAGGTGGCCTAACGCAAACAGTTTTCAAGAGAATGTCGTGTGTGATTGTTCATTGATCAAACACGGTTTATTCCTATAAACTGTGTGTCTTGCCTTAGGTCATCACCCACAGTGTTTTCACAATAACCGTTTGCAATAGAAAGACCCAATTAGAAGGCTAATTGGCCATTAGCAGGCTAATTGCCCTATTATTAATAATCCATTTATCAATATAATTGATATTCATATTATGAACATAATATATTTCATTTTCATATTAAGGAAGCAAGATTTCATAATTGAAATACATCAGAGTACAACATGATATAGCTTCAGCACTCAGCTACCCCATTACACAACTTTTTTTGCACGCATCCTAGCAGTTCTTTCTTTGCACTCATCAATGGAAATTCTCATAGCTTTGAGAGACTCATTGATCTCATGCTTAGATGGAATAGATCTAAGTTTCAAAGAATCAACATCAAGAGAAATTCTATCCATGTTCCTAGCCAACTCATCAATCTTAGACAACCTTTCTTCAATCAAAGCATTGAAACTCTTTTGTGAACTAATAAATTATCTAATATTAGATTCAAAATCAGAGGGCATCTTATTATAATTTACGTTAGAATTGTTGTAGGAATTACCATAATTATTAGAGGAATTACTAGGAAACGGCAAGGGATTAAAATTACCTCTATACGTGTTATTACCAAAATTGTTCCTACCAACAAAATTCACATCCATAGATTCATTATTATTCTCAATCAAGGTAGACAAAGGCATATCATTAGGATCAGAAGAAACACTCTTATTAGCAAACAATTTCATAAGCTCATCCGTCTTTCCACTCAAAACATTGATTTCTTCTATAGCATGCACCTTTTTACTAGTAGATCTTTCAATGTGCGATTGAGAATAATTAAACATAATATTATCTAGGAGTTTAGTAGCTTCTCCTAAAGTGATTTCCATAAAAGTTCCTCCCGCAGCCGAATCTAAAAGATTTCTAGAAGCAAAGTTCAATCCGGCATAATTTTTTTGTATAATCATCCAAAGATTCAAACCATGTGTAGGGCAATTACGTATCATTAATTTCATCCTCTCCCAAGCTTGTGCAACATGTTCATGATCAAGTTGTTTAAAATTCATAATATCGTTTCTAAGAGTGATGATCTTAGCAGGAGAAAAATACTTAGAGATAAAAGCATCTTTGCACTTATTCCATGAATCGATACTATTTTTAGGCAAAGATGAAAACCAAGTTTTAGCACGATCTCTAAGAGAAAACGGTAATAGCTTTAGTTTAACAATATCATTATCCACATATTTCTTCTTTTGCATATCACACAAATCAAAGATGTTTAGATGGGTAGCAGCATCTTCACTAGGAAGGCCGGAAAACGGATCTTTCATGACAAGATTCATGAAAGCAGCATTAATTTCACAAGATTCATCATCGGTAAGAGGAGCAATCGGAGTGCTAATAAAACCATTATTGTTGGTATTGGAAAAATCACACAATTTAGTATTATCTTGAGCCATCGTGACAAGCAAGCAATCCAACACAAAAGCAAACAAGAAACAAGCAAAAAGAGGCGAACTAGAGAAGAGAAGGGGAACGGAAAAAGGGGGCGAATAAAATGGCAAGTGTGAAGTGGGGGAGAGGAAAACAAGAGGAAAATGGCAAATAATGTAATGCGAGGGATAAGATTTTGTGATGGGTACTTGGTATGTCTTGACTTGTGCGTAGACTCCCCGGCAACGGTGCAAAAATCCTTCTTTCTACCTCTTGAGCACTGCATTGGTTTTCCCTTGAAGAGGAAAGGGTGATGCAGCAAAGTAGCATAAGTATTTCACTCAGTTTTTGAGAACCAAGGTATCAATCCAGTAGGAGGCCACACACAAGTCCCTCGTACCTACACAAACAAATAAGAACCTCGCAACCAACGCGATAAAGGGGTTGTCAAGCCCTTCACAGTTACTTACGAGAGTGAGATCTGATAGTATAATAATAATAAGCTAAATATTTTGATTCGCAAAATAAAATAGATTGGAAACTTATATGATGGAAAATAGACCCGAGGGCCATAGGTTTCGCTAGTGCATTCTCTCAAGATAGCATAATTATTATGGTGGGTGAACAAATTACTGTCGAGCAATTGATAGAAAAGCGAATAATTATGAAAATATATAGGCATGATCATGTATATAGGCATCACGTCCGTGAAAAGTAGACCGACTCTTGCCTACATCTACTACTATTACTCCACACATCGACCGCTATCCAGCATGCATCTAGAGTATTAAGTTCATAAGAACAGAGTAACGCATTAGGCAAGATGACATGATGTAAAGGGATAAACTCAAGCAATATGATATAAACCCCATCTTTTTATCCTCGATGGCAAAAATACAATACGTGCCTTGCTGCCACTGCTGTCACTGGGAAAGGACACCGCAAGATTGAACCCAAAGCTAAGCACTTCTCCCATTGCAAGAAAGATCAATCTAGTAGGCCAAACCAAATTGATAATTCGAAGAGACTTGCAAAGATAACCAATCATGCATAAAAGATTTCAGAGAAGAATCAAATATTGTTCATAGATAGACTTGATCATAAACCCACAATTCATTGGATCTCGACAAACACACCGCAAAAAGAGTTACATCGAATAGATCTCCAAGAAGATCGAGGAGAACTTTGTATTGAGATCCAAAGAGAGAGAAGAAGCCATCTAGCTAATAACTACGGAACCGAAGGTCTAAAGTAAACTACTCACACATCATCGGAGGGGCCATAGAGTTGATGTAGAGGCCCTCCGTGATCATTGCCCCCTCCGACGGAGCTCCGGAAAAGGCCCCAAGATGGGATCTCTTGGGTACAGAAGGTTGCAGCGGTGGAAATAGGGTTTCGTGGTGCTCCTGGATGTTTTCATGGTATATGAGTATATATAGGAGGAAGAAGTAGGTCGGTTGAGCCACAAGGGGCCCACGAGGGGGGAGGGCGCTGTCGAATGTGGGGTTCCAGCAAACCCTTAAGGTTTGAACACTGGGGTGCGCGAAGTCTTTTCCTCCCACCGATCTACGCCCTAGCTCGCTAAGATCTCGCAGGCGAACTCGACACACTCACAACACAGAAAGGCACAAGATTTATACTGGTTCGGGCCACCGTTGTGGTGTAATACCCTACTCCAGTGTGGTGGTGGTGGATTGCCTCTTGGGCTGATGATGAACAATACAATGGGAAGAACAACCTCCTGAGGTTGAGGTGTTCTTGTGCTAGGCTAACTTGTGTGGGTGAGAGTGATCTCAGATCTCCCCCTTTGCCTATGGTGGTGGCTAGTTCTAATTATAGAGGCCCTGGTCCTCTTCCCAAATACTGAGCGGGAAGGGAGCCAACACTGGCTGGCAAATTTGAAGGGGGACAGCTAGTACAAGCTATCCTGACAAAAGGAGGTCTGCGCCTACGAAAGGCTCTGGTGGTGACACCGTCTTGGGCTCCACGATGATCTCTGTCTTGCCTTCCTTATGGTCTTGGTCTTGTTGCACCAAAATGGCAACCTTTGCCAGATGCTTCGGTACTTCTGGCCTGCGCTGGTTTCCTTAGCACCAAAGAGGAAACAAGGACGCTGCCCGCGCTGGCACCCTCCTGGTGTCAATCGTCATGGCTCACGTCATGAGAGCCTCGTGAGGTTTGCCTCGCCTTGATATCTTCGCTCCTCGTGAGCCTGCCCGACTAGGCCACTCCAGAGGAGGTCTTGTGTCGTCCGCCTCGCGAGGCTTGGCCCCTCGCGAGGGTCTTGGATGCCTTGTTGATGAAGTTGGGCCGTATGGCCTGCTAGCTTAGCCACGCCGCGGACCGCAGGCAGGCAAGTCTGGGGACCCATGTTCCCTGAACGTCGACAGTAGTCCCAGGGTCCAAGGCGCGCTCGGGCTTAGCTTTGCGGCGAAGCCAAGGGCCAAGTACGAAGCATCGCGGGCCCCAAAAGCCTGCGGTCCTGGTTGACGCATGGTGGCTAATTGGACGTGGGCGTCTCCACTTCCTCGCACTGCCTCGACAACTGCGCGACTTGACGAGTCCCTACGACATGCAAGGAAAACCATCATTACCTGCGATCGTGGGAGGTGCCGGTTGGCCTTCTCTTGCTATAAATGGGGAGGGGGCGGAGCCCCAGTTGCCCATCTCTTCCTTGCTTGCTTGCATCTTCCTCCTTGCTTCGTTGCTAACACCAATGGCGCCTATCAGAAGGTTCTCCAACGAAGAAAAGGGGAAGGCCCCCCGAGATGTCCCGAAGCAACTTCCGCCGAAGAAGAGGTCGATCCATCACCGTGAAGAAGCGGCGATGCAGGTGGTGACGAGGCCTTGGTGAGAGCAGCCTCCCCCAGGGTATCCGCTACCCCTGTATGCCCAAGCCGAGGACTCAGGAAGGCGGAGCGACAAGCAGAGCCGCCGGCGCCGCGCCCAAGGTCGCCGCGCCGCGGCGTCGCACGCCGTCGCCCCAGGAATCCACGCCGCGGACTCCTCGCGTGAGCTGGTGCTGTGGGCGCCAATGCCCCCAAGCTCTTGGATCCGCTTCCCATGGTTCTTCTCCGACATGATGCCACCGAGGGGGCCTCTCGAGCTCTGGTTGCAGCACGCCGACTGCGGCGCTCCGGCGACGGGAGCGGAGATCGAAGCGGTGCCCACCAGCAAGATCTTCATGACTCACGGCTGGGGCGAGATCGCGCGGGTCTGCCGCGCGAGGGGCGCCCTTGCGATCCATCTTGAATACGACGGCGTCTCCACGCCCTTCTTCAAGGTCTTCGATGCCGAGGGCCGCCGCCTGGAGTGCTGCTCCGGAGAGGAGCGTGAGGCTGATGCGTGCTCCGCTCGCGACCACTCCAGCAGCAGCAACCCTTGGGAGTCCAGCAGCTCTCCTGAGCTCTACGAGACTCCGGATACGAGCGACGACAGCTACGTGCCCCCGAGCTCTCTCCGCGCTCGGAGCAGCGCTGCCGCGTCCGGCCGTCGCTGATCTGGATGGGGTTGGCGTCGGCGTCCCGTGGCCCACTGTTGATGATGGCGTCTGCCACGGGGGGGGGGGTAGATAGGATCCTCCTTAGTTTTAGCTTTTGTTTCCTGCGAAGAATCATGAAGCGCCCCATGGGGGCCTGTAAGGGTCTTTAATGTCTTTTGTGCTTATCTTCCATGTTATGAAGATTTGACGAACGCGCGTCCTGATAAGGCTCGGTCCCCCCTTTCTTTCCTTGCGGTAGCTTGTTGCTCTACGCCGATAGGTCCCTGTCCCCAGGCAGGCTACAGCCATTGCTGGTATGCTAGGTCGCGTGTCGTGGTCAAGGCCAGGAGGTGGGCGGCCCAAGGTCCAGTAAGAGCCCCTGAGGCGCGATGCTCAGGAGGTCCCCCCTAGCGCTCAAGCGGCCATGGTAAGGGAAGAAAGGGAGTTGATGTGGCCGCAACGGGATTGTGGCAAGGTGTGAGTATCCATAAGGCCCAGACATTTATCCAATCCGAGGGCAAGACTTATCTTGTGAACTTCTTGGCGATTCCTAATGTTGCGCTGGGGCTGCGCACCAACTTGTGCGGCATAGCCAGGACAGCCCATACAAGTTTCCCTCCTCCCATGCTCTCGTTAGTGCTCTGCATCCTCAGGTCCCGGCCCTTGAGCGAGCTCAGCCACCGCTAGTATGCCAGGTCGCAATGTCGTGGTCAAGGCCAAGGGGTGAGGGCTGGAGAGCCAGTAAGAGCTCCTGAGTCGCGATGCTCAGGAGTCCCCCTTTTAACGCGCAAGCGAATTGCACGAGAGAAAAGGAGACTCAGGATGCCGCCTGCTACCCTCCCCGCGGGGTCCCTGTCAACAGGCACAAGAAGAACATGGTTTGCCGTTACAACCGTCAGCCTGCCGCTGGTTGGTCCGGATGAAGTGAAGGCACTGAGGGCCTGGTGAGGTGACGTGCGGGGGGCGTGCCGCGAGCCAGAGCTCGACCGCTCAGATTTGTCGACGTGGCAGGGACGGACCCATGCACCAGCGCCGTGCCTGTGAGGAGGCCTCGTGGGAGGCGATGATCGAGCATGTGATAACCGTGGGAAGGTTAAGTAGGGAAGGCAAATCAGCTTTGGTAAATGCAGGAAGATACATGCCACTGGGTCCGGCCCGAGTGGCTTGGGGATGATGCAGCCCGAGGGGCGCCCCCAGCAAGGTAAGCTAATGGGATACATGCTATAGGGATGGACCCACACGGCCTAGGAATAATGCAGCCCAAGGGGCGCTCCCAGCTTAACGAGCTTGGAAGATGTCACCTGGTTCTGTAGACGAAGCAGAGTTGGTGTAGCTGAAGGCGTGCATCGAAGAAAGGACTCCTCATGAGCCACTGGAGCACTGAGCCTCGGGAGGCTCTGGGGGCTCAGGAGGCTTCCTGAAGACTGTCTCCATTCCCTCCAGGACGACGCGGTACCTAGCCTCTTGAGCCGCCAGGTCACGCCGCATGGTGCGCTGATAGGCTGACGCCACGCTCGGCAAGCCAAGGGCATGCGAATGTAGCTGTGTGGCGGGCCCTCGCAACGGCCCACACGCGAAGGCCAGAAGCACTCCTGAGACGTGACCCTGTTGAGCCCTGGGACATCGATGCAGACACGTAGCTCAGCACCCTCACCTGGGTGGTGAGGCGCGCCCTGTGAGCGGCTGTCGCCGCGCATGGCTCTTGTGTCTTGCAGTTCCTGTGTGGTCTTGGCAATGAACTCCTGAGCGGTGGGCACCCCTTGCCCTGCGTTCTCCTGAGGATAACGTGCCGCGTGGCATGCCTCCAAGTGGCGCACAAGCGCCTCCCTCGTGAGGTTGGCAAGGCCTGAGGCCCTCCAAAAGAGAGCCCCTGAGCCCTGCCCAAGGAGGGCGCTGGACGTGCCTTCCTATGCGATGGAGGGAGGCGCCCCTGGGACGGATGCTGATCCTGACGAGGCTCCTGCCGCGATGCCATCCTCCTGAGGTCCTGCGTGGCGCAGCTTCTTCTTCTTGGGGATGGCCTCCGGAGGGCCCTCACTTCTGCTGTTGGGGTCGTCGATTGCTGCGGCTTGAAAGGCGCGCTCGAGGGAGCACACCGCATCCCTTTCTTCACACGGGACCGTGATGACCCCACCACTTCCAGGCATCTTGAGGATGTTGTAGCCGTGGTGGGTGACCTCCATGAACTTTGCCAGGGCCGGATACCCGAGGATGGCGGTGTACGGCAGGCGGATGTGCGCGACGTCGAAGTCGATGAGCTCGGTGCGGTAGTTGTCGCACATGCCGAAGGTGATAGGCAGGCGGATCTGCCCTATCGGTGTGGTGGAGCCGTCGGTCACTCCTGAGAAAGTTTTGGTAGGCTGGAGCTGCTCATATGGCACTAGGAGGTTGTCGAAGGTGTCGACGGACATGACGTTGAGCCCTGCACCGCCGTCGATGAGGGTCTTGGTAACCTGCACATTGCTGATGACTGGGGAACACAACATCAGGAGGACGCCGGCGGTGGCCGCGCACTTGAGCTGATCTGCCGAGTTGAAAGTGATGGCGCATTGGGACCACTTTAGCGGGCGCGCGACCTCAAGCTTGGGGAGCGCCGCGTTCACCTCACGAGCGAACCGTTTGAAGATTCGCTGAGAGGCTGGGGCCTAGGTGCCGCCCAAGATGCAGGCGATTGCACGCGGCTCCTGGAAGCCCCCAGCCCCCTCGTCCTGATGATGGTCGTCGTTCCTTCTTGGTGGCGGCAGTGGAGGAAGACCGGTGTTGCCTTGGGGGCGATCCTCACGAGGCTGGTCCCTCTAGGGCTCCTCGCGAGGATGGTCATGCCAGCGGTCCTCACGAGGCATGTCTCACCATTCCTGGCGCGGGCCACGGTTGTCCCAGCATCCGCCTCCTCGCCCTCCTCCACGGCCGTAGCCCCGATCGCTGCGCTCGGGGCATCCACTGTAGCATCCGTCGCGTAGGGATCGGAGCTCTTGGCAGTCGCTGGTGTTGTGGGTGTTCAGGTTGTGGAAGGCATAGAATGGTCGGTTGTTCTTGGATGACTCGGGCTGATCTCTGCCCCGTTTGGTGTCGGGCTCCGCAGCTAGCACTATCGCTTCCTTGCCCTTCACGTCCTTGGCCTTGGTTTTCTTCTCCTCTGTGCCTGCGTCTGGCAGCTCAAGGAGGGAAAGGTGCTGTAGGATCGAAAGTATGTCTAGAGGGGGGTGATTAGACTACTTGACCAAATAAAAACTTAACCTTTTCCCAATTTTAGTTCTTGGCAGATTTTAGCTATTTTGGGACAAGTCAAGCAATCATCACACAATTCAAGCAAGCATGCAAAGAGTATATTGGCAGCGGAAAGTAAAGCATGCAACTTGCACGAATGTAAAGGGAAGGGTTTGGAGAATTCAAACGCTATTGGAGACACGGATGTTTTTCCCGTGGTTTGGATAGGTGGTGCTATCCTACATCCACATTGATGGAGACTTCAACCCACGAAGGGTAACGGTTGCGCGAGTCCACACAGGGCTCCAACCCACGAAGGGTCCACGAAGAAGCAACCACCCACAAAGGGTCCACGAAGAAGCAACCTTGTCTATCCCACCATGGCCATCGCCCACACAGGACTTGCCTCACTAGCGGTAGATCTTCACGAAGTAGGCGATCTCCTTGCCCTTACAAACTCCTTGGTTCAACTCCACAATCTTGTCGGAGGCTCCCAAGTGACACCTAGCCAATCTAGGAGACACCACTCTCCAAGAAGTAACAAATGGTGTGTAGGTAAATGAACTCCTTGCTCTTGTGCTTCAAATGATAGTCTCCCCAACACTCAACTCTCTCTCATAGGATTTGGATTTTGGTGGAAAGAAGGTTTGAGTGGAAAGCAACTTGGGAAGGCTAGAGATCAAGATTCATATGGTAGGAATGGAATATCTTGGTCTCAACACATGAGTAGGTGGTTCTCTCTCAGAACATATGAGTTGGAATGGTGTGTGTGTTCTGATGGCTCTCTTCTCCGAATGAAGAGGGAGGTGGAGGGGTATATATAGCCTCCACACAAAATCCAACCGTTACACAGTTTTCCAATCTCGGTGGGACCGAATCAATAAGCTCGGTCGGACCGAAAATGTAAACCTAGTGACCGTTAGTGATTTTCGGTGGGACTGACATGCAACTCGGTAGGACCGATATGGTTAGGGTTTGGGCATAACTTAATCTCGGTGAGACCGATTACACAAACTCGGTGAGACCGAATTTGGTAATTAGCTAACCAGAGAGTTGGTCAGGCAAACTCGGTGGGACCGATTTGCTCTTTCGGTGAGACCGAGTGGAACTCGGTGAGACCGAAAAGTTACAAAGGGGAAACACTGAGTTTACATTGCAATCTCGGTGGGACCGATTCGCTCTTTCGGTGGGACCGAAAAGTTACGAAAGGGAAACAGAGAGTTTGCAACCCCATCTCGGTGAGACCGAGATCCTTATTGGTAGAACCGAATTGCTAGGGTTTGGCAGTGGCTAATGACAAGTGAAAACTCGGTGGCGCCGGATAGGAAGAATCGGTAGGACCGAGTTTGGCTTAGGGTTTAGGTCATATGTGGATATGGGAAAGTAATTGAGGGTTTTGGAGCATATCACTAAGCACATGAAGCAAGAGGCTCATTAAGCAACACCTCATCCCTCCTTGATAGTATTGGCTTTTCCTAAAGACTCAATGTGATCTTGGATCACTAAAATATAAAATGAAGAGTCTTGAGCTTTTGAGCTTGAGCCAATCCTTTGTCCTTAGCATTTTGAGGGTTCCACTTTCACATCCATGCCATGCCAATCATTGAGCTTTCCTGAAATAATCATCTTGGAATAGCATTAGCTCAATGAGCTATATGTTGTTATGAATTACCAAAACCACCTAGGGATAGTTGCACTTTCAATCTCCCCCTTTTTGGTAATTGATGACAACATATAGATCAAAGCTTCGACAAATGATAATAAGCATGAAATATATCGTCGCTTTGAGAAGTATGTGATAAGTAAGAGCTCCCCCTAAATTTGTGCATATTTAAAAATTTGCTTTGGACTGCAAATGCACAAGGAGTTAGAGTCATGGGTTACTCTTCCATGTCACATACATCTTGATGGAGCGCTTAAAATGATAAGAATGAAATACATGCACTCATCACCAAGAATAGTGAAAGATCACATAAGATAGATAAGATAATAGCATTAAGAAAGCATTGAGTGTAGCTTATGATCAAACACATGATCATCAATGTCTCACAAGCATAGTATCTCAAGCACTCAAAAGCAAACAAGTTCGAAAAACCACCAAATAAAGCAAGAGAGAAAAGCAACACTCTCTCTCTCTCGAAGCCTATGATCTATACATCTTCTCCCCCTTTGGCAACAAGTTACCAAAAAGTTCCTAGAAAATGCATAGCACTAGATCGACGCTCAGGCTTGATCTTCAGGTGGTGGTGGAGTCCGGATCACTCCAAGGACGAAGGCTTCGGTAGATGCTGAAGTAGACGCTGGAGTTGGAGCTGAAGTAGATGTTGGAGCTGGTGGAACTGAGGCTGTAGCTGGTGCTGAGGTGGTGGCTCTTGTGTCAGCAACTGGCACGGCAGATGACCTCGGGCCTCGTGGCACTCTGGCAAAGGCATGAGTGGTAGTCCTGCCTCTCCTCTCCTGCATGTCCTCCTGGAGCTGCTCCACTGCAGACTGAACTTCCGTTACTTTGACATCCAAGTCATAGAACTTCTGTTCCATGATTCTCTCTAGGCTCTGCTGATTTTGAGTGAGGGTGGCCAGACTTTGCTCAATCCTCAGCGTGGATGCAATCAAGTAACCAAGCTGCTCTTGTTTGGTCTTCAAGAAGTATTCAGATGCCTCCTCTTGAGTAGGCATCTTGGCAGCTTTCTCCTTCCTCGCCTTGTCCTTCTTTGCGTATGCTTGGGCAGATGATGGCTCGTTCTCAGTCATGACAACTTGATTGTCCTCAAAATCTGGACGGATGGGCAAATGTTCCTTGTCCAATAAATATATGCCCGTGCCCATCTTGGAGTTGATGAGCTCCTGAATCTGAGGGGCATATCCGCAGCTCCTCTTCTGGTCTGCTGCAGTCCTCTTGATTGTTTCCACTATGAGGCTCATCACCTTGAACTTCTGAGGCACATCAAACACATGTAGCAAGTTGATAGCATGGCCTCTGATCATCTTGTGATCTCCAGACTTGGGCAGTAAGGTGTGTCTCAAGATCCAATTGATAGTCGGGAGCCCTGACAGAAGGTAATGTACTGAGCCAAACTTGAAGGTATCAAGTGCTTCATTTGGGATCTCCTTGTACATATTTGACATTGAGTTGTGGTCCATTTTCTTCTTGGCATAGATATCCAAGTCATCATCTTGCTCCTCTGGGGCATTAATCAACTTTGCCCATTCTCAACAGTGGATTGGTACCTCGTACCCTCAGTCATCCATGTGATCCTCCCATCTGGATAAAAGTGAGCTGTGGAGTAGAACTGCATGATGAGTTCCTCGTTCCACTTTGTGAGCTTCTGTCCAACAAAGTCAGCTACTCCACAAGCTATGAAGTTGTCTTGCACTCCAGGATAGTGCTCTTCATTATCCTTGATGTGTGTCCAATCAACCCATCGCATATCACAGACAATGGGCTTCTTATCTAGCAGCACTGTCTCATAAAAATCCTGCTGCTCCTTGGTGTGAAACCTGTAGTCAACTGCTGTCCTTCTCCTTGAAGCGTACGGGTCTGCTTCTCTCCATTTCCTTAGCCCTGAATCTCTCCTGAGCTTCATATCCTCAGCCACAGGATGAGCATCGTTATGGTCTGGGATCTTGGGCTTTAGCTTCCTTAGGACATTCTCTTCCTCTTCTTCAGCAACAGTCTCAGGCACTGGGGCCTTGTTCTTCTCAGCTGCAGGAATGCTCCTTGTATTCCTCTTTGGTTTTGGCTTGGAGGCAGCTTTGGGCTTAGATGCAGTAGCCCCTGACCTTATGGCATCACCCATCAGCTTGGGTGCCTTGGGTGCTGGTGCAGCTACCTCTTCTTCCTCTTCTTCTTCCATGATGGAAGCTTTTCCAAGTACTCTAGCCACAGTATTCTTCACCCTTTCCTTTCTTTTCTTGCCCTCTGCAGCAACTGGCTCTTGGGGAGTGGGCTTCTCAGTTGAGGCTCTTGCTTTTGACATGGGCTGCCTGCCTGCTGGCCTTTTGATTTTCAGGCCTGGCTTAGTGCCTTGAGCTGGCTCAACTCTCTTGGAAGTGGCCTCTTCCTCTGCCACATAGTCCTCATCTTCGGAATCTGAAGTCCTCTTCTTCCTCTGTCTCGTGGCAGCCTTTGGCAAGTTGCTAGGGGTGCTCCTGCTGCCCTCATCTGAAGAACTTGAGGGACTAGTGCCCTCACTCATGTGCACCTGCTGCTCTGACATGTTTTGGCTATCACTTTGATCAGACATGCTGCAAACTGACTGCTGACCCTGTGAACAGATTATAGATGAGGTAGAAAGGATGGGCATCACAAAATACAGAGATTTTTGCAAAAGAATGATCCAAAAACTTAGTTTTAGTTTCCCACTGAAATCATCTCGGATCTACCGATTTTTAAACTCGGTGATATCGAAGCAGTTTTGGAACCTAAACTAGTGAACTCGGTAGGACCGAGTCATAGTTCGGTGGCACCGAGACTGCTAGGGTTTCACAGAGTTCCAAAATCGGTCACACCGATAAGTAATTCTCGGTCAGACCGAGTCTCACTTGTGCAATGGCATAAGCCAAATCGGTGGGACCGAGTTTTTCAACTCGGTGGGTCCGAGATGGTTTCGGCGGAGACCTAAACCTAGAATTTTCGAATCAAACCTAATCTATGAGCATTTTGACTGGATAGGAGTGTTTCAATCATGGCAAGAATCAATATGATCACAATGTGCTAGAAATCAGATTGAGGAATAGCACAAAGATCAAGTCCATACCCTAGTTCGGCGGGGACTTGCTACGGCGGCAACGGCGGGGCAGAATTCCCGTTGACAGCGACGGAGACCAGCGACTGGAGGCGGCTGGCAGCGAGAAGACGATTCGGAGACCACGAGGGCAGAGCAGGCTATCGCGCGGGCGAAGGGGTTCGGAGAAATTTCCAAATTTTGCCCGTGACTATATATAGCCCGACCCTGTCGGTGTGACCGAGTGGAACGACTCGGTGGCACCGAGATTCATAACTGCGTGCAGTAACTGAAACTCGGTGTGACCGAAAGGTTCAAATCGGTTGCACCGAGATCGAAAACCTAGATCAACTTAATGATCTCGGTAGGACCGAAAGTGGAGTATCGGTCAGACCGAGAATCATAAAGAGGTTTTGGAAGTTTAAGTCTATGATGAATCGGGGACTCCGAGCGCTCCTCACACAGAGTGGTTCGAATCTGACTTGATCAAATTTTGTGATGCAGCATGAATAGAGTTTGAGACGAGAAAAGCATAGATAGCTAGAGGAGGTTCTTAGGCATTCTTGTCCATCCACTTGGCAAGAGAAGATAAAACCAAACAATCAAAACAACAAGTGGATGTCCTCGAATGAGTAAAATGTGCAACCAGCATGCTCACACAATAAGATGGCAAATGAAATATGTGACAAGGCATGCACAACCAATTCTAGCATCTATCAAGCAATTTGCGATGACTAGGTCATCTATATATGAGTATATTGACTTAGGAGTCAAGTGAGAACACTTGATCATAGGTCATACTCATCGTTTAAGCTCAAGTGGGGTTACCACTTTTACATAAAGCATTGTTGTGTTCACATCTTTAGAGTTGCTTTAGCTCAAGTCTTAGAGTAAAGCTCCCCCTAGATGTGATATCCCCCCTAAGAGGGATGAACTAACCTTGGGTTTTGTCGATGATGACTTCATGTAGATATTGAAGATGTGGATGCTCAATGTTGATGTAGATCTCTTGGAGCTATCCATTTGAGTGAATTGCACTTTCAATACCTACATGGGTTAGTCCCACAAGGAACAAACAAGGATATCCATAGACATAGAGTGATGCACACACAAGATGATGTCCATGAAAACTTTTAGGTTACCTTGTCCCTTGTCTTACCAACAAGAGGGTTTGTGACTCCTTGAACTAGTGAAAGATGTGGAAGTTGATTGCACTTGTTCTTTCCAAAATGATAAGAGTGAAGTATGTTGGCGGAGTCACCCCCAAGAACTCTCTAGTTCTTCTTCTTTTGGATCCACACCATCTTGATGGGAATCCTTGGAGTTGTAGTCGTACTTGATGAAGTGGAACTTGAAGTAGTCTTGGGAATCCACTTGACTAAGGTCTTAGGAGCTTCTTCAAATGCATCAATTTCCTCTTGAAGCTTGTCCTTGCCTTTTTGCTCGTAGTCTTGTGGTGGAAGATCATCTTGAGCTTGTGTCCCCTTGAAAGAAGCATCATACTTCTCTTGTTGAGGGACAAACTTTGTCTTGGGGTATTGATCTTCTTCCCACTCAACTCCATTGGCATTGAATTTTCGTTCAAAACCAACACCTTGATTCTTCCGGTGCATTCCTTGCTTGCGCACAATTTCCTCGAATTGCTTACTCCCGGAAAGGCTTTTGTACACTCCTTTCTCTATAATTCCCTTCAATAAACTATTTTCTTGCTCAAGTGTAACTTGGCTAAGAGAATCATTAGTGGAATCAAGAGAACTACTAGAAGCAACAATATTGGATTTAACATGATCATTGTTACTGCTAGAGGAAGAATCTTTTTTGTTACTAGACTTGACTTGAGGCATGTAAGTAGATAAGAGTAAACGCTTGGCAATGTAAGAAGAACTTTTCTTGCGGAGATCATCATTGATTGCCTTTAAGAACTCATGCTCTTGCTCAAGATTGAGCTTTTCAAAGCGTAATTTCTCATGAGCTCTTAAAATTTCTCGATGATCTTCGAAGATAGTGTCATGAGCTAACTTAAGAGTTTTTAGTTCTTTAGTTAGAGCCTCAATCTTCTCCTTATCATCGTCATTCGTTTTATCTTGATTAGCATGATTAATTGGTCTTTCATCATAGTATTCATCACTAGAGTTGTCAACAAGCAAATCATCACCTAACAAGTCATCTTCATCACTATTCAAATCAACATACTCGGCGTGTGTTACCTTAGGACCTTTGGCCAGGAAGCATCTTCCAATTCCTTCATTTGGTGAGTCAAATATGTCATAGGAGTTGGTTGACACAAGTGCTAGACCGGCAACACCTTCATCTTGAGTATCTTCGGAGTCGGAGTGATAACTTCTCTCGGAGTGGCTGTCGGAGTCGGAGCCGGATACCCATTCACCAACATGAGCTTGATGTCTTCGTCTTGTGTAGCTCCTTGATGAATTTTCCTTCCTTTCCGAATCCTTGCTTATCCGTGAGTATCTTCGTTCATAACGATCATCTCTACTCCTTCTCTCTCTTGGTGGTGATTCTTTGCTTCTTCTTCTTGGAGAATCTTCTCTTCTCTTGTAGGGAGCCGTACACTCATTGGAATAGTGTCCGGGTCTTCCACAATTGTAGCAGTTTCGCTCTCGACTAGAAGATCTTTTGTCATTGTAGGACCTTGACTTGAAGCTTCTATCTTTTCTTCTACTCTTGTAGAACTTGTTGAAGTTCTTCACCATTAAGCTCAATTCTTCATTGAAGTCTTGTTTCTCACTTGATGATGTACGGGCTTCACATGAGGCTTTATAGGCACCACTTGATTTGTTGTGAAGTTCCTCTTTATCCTTAAGTGACATCTCATGAGCAACAATTCTTCCAATCACCTCCGTTGGCTTGAGATCTTTGTAATTTGGCATCATTTGGATCAATGTGCACACGGTATCATATTTTCCATCCAAGGCTCTTTGAATCTTCTTGATGATGAATCTATCGGTCATCTCTTCACTTCCTTAGCCGGCAATCTCATTTGTGATGAGAGCAAGCCTAGAGTACATTTCAGCGACACCTTCACCATCCTTCATCTTGAACTTGTCAAGTTGGCTTTGAAGCACATCCAACTTGGATTCCTTGACGGAGTCGGTACCTTCGTGCATATCAATCAAAGTGTCCCAAATTTCCTTTGCATTCTCAAGACGGCTGATTTTGTTGAATTCTTCGGGGCACAATCCGTTGAAGAGAATATCACAAGCTTGAGCATTGTATTGCAACATCTTCAACTCATCCACGGTAGCTTCACGGTTTGGTTCTCTCCCATCAAAGAAGTCCTTGCAAACCAACACACACAATAGCCCAAATGGCGGGGTTATGTCCAAGAATATGCATTTTCATTTTATGCTTCCAACTAGCAAAATTAGTACCATCAAAGTAAGGACCTCTACGGTGATAATTTCCCTCGCTAGACGCCATACTCTCCTAGGTTGTGAAACCAAGGCTATGACCACCAAAAGCTATGGAGATCAAGAAAATGGACACCAAAGCTCTGATACCACTTGTAGGATCGAAAGTATGTCTAGAGGGGGGTGATTAGACTACTTGACCAAATAAAAACTTAACCTTTTCCCAATTTTAGTTCTTGGCAGATTTTAGCTATTTTCGGACAAGTCAAGCAGTCATCACACAATTCAAGCAAGCATGCAAAGAGTATATTGGCAGCGGAAAGTAAAGCATGCAACTTGCAAGAATGTAAAGGGAAGGGTTTGGAGAATTCAAACGCTATTGGAGACACGGATGTTTTTCCCGTGGTTTGGATAGGTGGTGCTATCCTACATCCACGTTGATGGAGACTTCAACCCACGAAGGGTAACGGTTGCGCGAGTCCACACAGGGCTCCACCCAAGGGTAACGGTTGCGCGAGTCCACACAGGGCTCCACCCACGAAGGGTCCACGAAGAAGCAACCACCCACAAAGGGTCCACGAAGAAGCAACCTTGTCTATCCCACCATGGCCATCGCCCACACAGGACTTGCCTCACTAGCGGTAGATCTTCACGAAGTAGGCGATCTCCTTGCCCTTACAAACTCCTTGGTTCAACTCCACAATCTTGTCGAGGCTCCCAAGTGACACCTAGCCAATCTAGGAGACACCACTCTCCAAGAAGTAACAAATGGTGTGTAGGTAATGAACTCCTTGCTCTTGTGCTTCAAATGATAGTCTCCCCAACACTCAACTCTCTCTCATAGGATTTGGATTTGGTGGAAAGAAGATTTGAGTGGAAAGCAACTTGGGAAGGCTAGAGATCAAGATTCATATGGTAGGAATGGAATATCTTGGTCTCAACACATGAGTAGGTGGTTCTCTCTCAGAACATAATAGTTGGAATGGTGTGTGTGTTCTGATGGCTCTCTCTCCGAATGAAGAGGAGGTGGAGGGGTATATATAGCCTCCACACAAAATCCAACCGTTACACAGTTTTCCAATCTCGGTGGGACCGAATCAATAAGCTCGGTCGGACCGAAAATGTAAACCTAGTGACCGTTAGTGATTTTCGGTGGGACTGACATGCAACTCGGTAGGACCGATATGGTTAGGGTTTGGGCATAACGTAATCTCGGTGAGACCGATTACACAAACTCGGTGAGGCCCCGAATTTGGTAATTAGCTAACCAGAGAGTTGGTCAGGCAAACTCGGTGGGACCGATTTGCTCTTTCGGTGAGACCGAGTGGAACTCGGTGAGACCGAAAAGTTACAAGGGGAAACACTGAGTTTACATTGCAATCTCGGTGGGACCGATTCGCTCTTTCGGTGGGACCGAAAAGTTACGAAAGGGAAACAGAGAGTTTGCAACCCCATCTCGGTGAGACCGAGATCCCTATCGGTAGGACCGAATTGCTAGGGTTTGGCAGTGGCTAATGACAAGTGAAACTCAGTGGCGCCGGATAGGAAGAATCGGTAGGACCGAGTTTGGCTTAGGGTTTAGGTCATATGTGGATATGGGAAAGTAGTTGAGGGTTTTGGAGCATATCACTAAGCACATGAAGCAAGAGGCTCATTAGGCAACACCTCATCCCTCCTTGATAGTATTGGCTTTGCCTAAAGACTCAATGCGATCTTGGATCACTAAAATATAAAATGAAGAGTCTTGAGCTTTTGAGCTTGAGCCAATCCTTTGTCCTTAGCATTTTGAGGGGTCCACATTCACATCCATGCCATGCCCATCATTGCGCTTTCCTGAAATAATCATCTTGGAATAGTATTAGCTCAATGAGCTATATGTTGTTATGAATTACCAAAACCACCTAGGGATAGTTGCACTTTCAAGGTGCCCCTCCTCAGCTCTTGTGCACTTGGTCGCCAGGTTGAACAGCTCCTGAGACATGCAGAGCTCCTCGTGGATAGCTAGCTCTTCCTTCATCTTGATGTCACAGATGCCGTCGGAGAATGCGGAGATGATGGCCTCATCCGTGACCTTGGGGATCTTCAGGCGGGTGCTGTTGAAGCGCTGGATGTACTTTTGGAGGGTCTCCCCCGGTTGTTGCTTGATGCGGCGCAGGTCAGTCGCGACCGGCGGGCAGTCGCGAGTGCCCTAGAAGTTGTCGAAGAAGCGGTCGCGCATCTCATCCCACGAGGAGATCGAGCCGCGCTGCAGGTTCAAGAGCCAGGTGCGGGCCCCATCCTTGAGAGCCATGGGAAACCAGTTCGCCATGACTTTCTCGTCGCTGTTGGCTGCTTCGATGCTTAGCTCATAGAGCTGCAGGAACTCCACGGGGTCAGCAGTGCCGTCGTAGCGAGGAGGCAGATCCGGCTTGAACTTGCGTGGCCAGGCGACGCTGCGCAGCTCGGGGGTGAAGGCGCGGCAGCCGGCCATGGTTACTGGGGCCTGCCTTGGAGGTGGAGCTTGGTCTTGTCGAGGTCCGCGCGCCGCCGCCGCAAGCAGCACACGGTCTTGACGAGGCGGCGCGGGAAGTGCGGGTGCAGCTTCTCTCTTCGCGCGCGGGCACCTAGCATGGCGGACCGCACCGCAGGGCCGCACGCCTTGGTGCCAAGGTGCCGTCTTTGGGCTGGGGTGGTGGAGGCGCGCCTCGGGCCTCGTCGCCCGTGGGTGGCTGAGGGTGAGGCCGAGAGAGGGACGGCGCCGGGGAGCCCCCTGCGACGCGGACGAGCTCGGCGATGCGGTCAAGCCACTCCTCGTAGAGGTCGTCGACTAGGCGGTAGCGCAGGAGCTCGTTTGTGGCGAGGAGTGCGGCCCACGCCTCCATGGGAGCGCGGTGTGCATGAAACGAAGAACTGGCTGGGGCCAGCGATGGAGTGGCGGTGCGGCCGTCCTGCCACACCAAAGGATGCAGCGAAGACGCTTGCTGCTCGTTCCCCATTGGGCCGGTGGCAGCGTTGGCGGCGGGAGACGGAGAACGACGTGGTGGCCCGCCGATGAGAGCCGTCTGAGCAACACGGGCGGTGAGGGCAGCCCGACAATCAGCTCGAGCACGGCGAACATCCACCATGGAGATGATGGAGCGACGGAGCGATGAACTGATGGAGGAAAAGCTACGGCGCACCCCTACCTGGCGCGCCAAATGTCGGATGTGGGGTTCCGGCAAACCCTTAAGGTTTGAACACTGGGGTGCGTGCGAAGTCTTTTCCTCCCACCGATCTATGCCCTAGCTCGCTAAGATCTCGCAGGCGAACTCGACGTACTCGCAATGCAGAAAGGCACAAGATTTATACTGGTTCGGGCCACCGTTGTGGTGTAATACCCTACTCCAGTGTGGTGGTGGTGGATTGCCTCTCGGGCTGATGATGAACAATACAATGGGAATAACAACCTCCTGAGGTTGAGGTGTCCTTGTGCTAGGCTAACTTGTGTGGGTGAGAGTGATCTCAGTTCTCCACCTTTGCCTATGGTGGTGGCTAGTCCTACTTATAGAGGCCCTGGTCCTCTTCCCCAATACTTAGCGGGAAGGGAGCCAACAATGGCGGGCAAATTTGAAGTGGGACAGCTAATACAAGCTATCCTGACAAAAGGTGGTCTGCGCCTGCAAAAGGGTCTGGTGGTGACGCCGTCTTGGGCTCCATGATGACCTCCGTCTTGCCGTCCTTCTGGTCTTGGTCTTGTTGCACCAAAATGGCAACCTTTGCCTGATGCCTCGGTACTCCTCGCCTGCGTTGGTTTCTTTAGCACCAAAGAGGAAACAAGGACGCTGCGCGCGCTGGCGCCCGCCTGGTGTCGATCGTCATGGCTCACGTCACGAGAGGCTCGTCAGGTTCGCCTCACCTTGATATCTCCGCTCCTCGTGAGCCTGCCCGACTAGGCCACTACAGAGGAGGTCTTGTGTCGTCCACCTCGCGAGGCTTGGCCCCTCGCGAGGGTCTTGGATGCCTTGTTGATGAAGTTGGGCCATATGTCCTGCTAGCTTAGCCACGCCGCGGACCACAGGCAGGCAAGTCTGGCGACCCCCGTTCCCAGAACACCGACAGGCGTGCCTAGGGGGGTAGGCGCGCCCCCTGCCTCATGGACTCCATGTTTGTTTCTTGACGCCCACTCCAAGTCCTCTGGATCACGTTTGTTCCAAAAATCACGTTCCCGAACGTTTCATTCCGTTTGGATTCCGTTTTATATTCTTTTTCTGCGAAACACTAAAATAGGCAAAAAAACATCAATTTGCACTGGGCCTTGGGTTAATAGGTTAGTCCCAAAAATAATATAAAAGTGTAAAATAAAGTGCATTAACATCCAAAACAGATAATATAATAGCATGGAATAATCAAAAATTATAGGTACGTTGGAGACGTATCATGCATCCCCAAGCTTAATTCCTGCTCGTCCTCGAGTAGGTAAATGATAAAAACAGAATTTTTCATGTGGAATGCTACCTAACATAATTCTCAATTGAATTATCTTTATTGTGGCATGAATATTCAGATTCGAAAGATTTAAGACAAAAGTTTAATATTGACATAAAAATAATAGTACTTCAAGCATACTAACTAGGCAATTATGTCTTCTCAAAATAACATGGCAAAAGAATGTTCATCCCTTCAAAATCATATAGTTTGGTCATGCTCCATTTTCTTCACACAAGAATGCTCTCATCATGCACAACCCCGATGACAAGCCAAGCAATTGTTTCACACTTTAGTAATCTCAAACTTTTCTCAACTTTCACACAATACATGAGCGTGAGCCATGGATATAGCACTATGTGTGGAATAGAATATGATGATGGGGGTTATGTGGAAAAGACAGAAAAGAGAGAAAGTCTCGCATCGACGCGGCTAATCAGTGGGCTAGGGAGATGCCCATAAATTGATGTCAATGCAAGGAGTAGGGATTGCCATGCAACGAATGCACTAGAGCTATAAATCTATGAAAGCTCAATAAAAGAAACTAAGTGGGTGTGCATCCAACTTGCTTGCTCACATATACAAGCCAAGTTCTATAATGAAAAATTCCCACTAGTATATGAAAGTGACAAAACAAGAGACTCTGTATCATAAAGATCATGGTGCTACTTTGAAGCACAAGTGTGGAAAAAAGGATAGTAGCATTGCCCCTTTATATATATATGAATGCTCTATTAATGATGATCATCACACTTCTATTTATTTACAACTCAATGATTACAACTCGATACTAGAAAAAAGTATGACTCTATATGAATGCCTCCGACGGTGTACCTGGAAGGGCAATGAATCAAGAGTGACATGTATGAAAAATTATGAACGGTGGCTTTGCCACAAATACGATGTCAACTACATGATCATGCAAGGAAATATGACAATGATGATGTGTTTCATGATAAATGGAACGGTGGAAAGTTGCATGGCAATATATCTCGGAATGGCTATGGAAATGCCATAATAGGTAGGTATGGTGGCTGTTTTGAGGAAGATATAAGGAGGTTTATGTGTGACAGAGTGTATCATCTCACAGGGTTTGGATGCACCGGCAAAGTTTGCACCAACTCTCAAGGTGAGAAAGGGCAATGGACGGTACCGAAGAGGCTAGCAATGATGGAAGGGTGAGAGTGCATATAATCCATGGACTCAACACTAGTCATAAAGAACTCACATACTTATTGCAAAAATCTACAAGTCATCAAAAACCAAGCATTACGCGCATGCTCCTAGGGCGATAGATTGGTAGGAAAAGACCATCGCTCATCCCCGACCGCCACTCATAAGGAAGACAATCAAATAGCACCTCATGTTTCAAATTTGTTACACAACGGTCACCATACGTGCATGCTACGGGAATTGCAAACTTCAAAACAAGTATTTCTTAAATTCTCAACTACTTAACTAGAACACTCTAATATTACCACCTTTATATCTCAAAACAATTATCAAGTATCAAACTTCTCCTAGTACTCAATGCACTTTTTATGGAAGTTTTTATTATACCGATCTTGGATGCCTATCATGTTAGGACTAAATTCATAACCAAAAAAAACTACCATGCTGTTCTAAGGGACTCTCAAAATAATATAAGTGAAGCATGAGAGATCAATAATTTCTATAAAATAAAACCACCACCGTGCTCTAAAAGATATAAGCGGACCACTAGAGCAAAATTATCTATCTCAAAAGGTATAAGTGAAGCACATAGAGTATTATAATAAATTCTGATTCATGTGTGTCTCTCCCAAAAGGTGTGTACAGCAAGGATGATTGTGGTAAACTAAAAAGCAAAGACTCAAATCATACAAGACGCTCCAAGCAAAACACATATCATGTGGTGAATAAAAATATAGCTCCAAGTAAAGTTACCGATGGACGAAGACGAAAGAGGGGTTGCCTTCCGGGGCATCCCCAAGCTTAGGCTTTCGGTTGTCCTTGGATTTTACCTTGGGGTGCCTTGGGAATCCCCAAGCTTAGGCTCTTGCCACTCCTTGTTCCATAATCCATCAAATCTTTACCCAAAACTTGAAAACTTCACAACACAAAACTTAAAAGAAAATCTCGTGAGCTCCGTTAGTAAAAGAAAACAAACCACCACTTCAAGGTAATGTAATGAAAACATTATTTATTTATATTGGTGTTAAACCTACTGTATTCTAACTTTTCTATGGTTCATAAACTCTATTACTAGCCATAGATTCATCAAAATAAGCAAACAACACGCGAAAAACAGAATCTGTCAAAAACAGAACAGTCTGTAGTAATCTGTAGGCTTCAAATACTTCTGAACCCCAAAAATTCTAAAATAAATTGCTGGACGTGAGAAATTTATCTATTAATCATATGCAAAAAGATTTAACTAAATATCACTCTCTAGTAAAAAAATGGCAGCAAATCTCGTGAGCGCTAAAGTTTATGTTTTTACAGCAAGATCGCAAAGACTTCCCCCAAGTCTTCCCAAAGGTTCTACTTGGGACAAACACTAATTAAAAGTATAAAACCACATCTAAACAGAGGCTAGATGAATATTTATTACTAAACAGAACCAAAAAGCAAAAAAACAAAAATAAAATTGGGTTACCTCCCAACAAGCGCTATCGTTTAACGTCCCTAGCTAGGCATAAAAGCAAGGATAGATCTAGGTATTATCATCTTTGGTATGCAATCCATAAGTGGCTCTCATAATAGATTCATAAGGTAATTTAATTTTATTTCTAGGAAAGTGTTCCGTGCCCTTCCTTAACAGAAATTGGAATCTAATATTCACTTCTTTCATATCAATAATTGCACCCATCGTTCTAAGAAAAGGTATACCAAGAATAATAGGACATGAAGGATTGCAATCAATATCAAGAACAATGAAATCTACAGGCACATAATTCCTATTAGCAACAATAAGAACATCATTAATTCTTACCATAGGTTCCTTAATGGTGGAATCCGCAAGATGCAAGTTTAAAGAACAATAATCAAATTCACGAAAACCTAGCAAATCACACAAAGTTTTAGGAATCATGGAAACACTAGCACCCAAATCACATAAAGCAAAGCATTCATGATTTTTAATTTTAATTTTAATAGTAGTTTCCCACTCGATCATATTGAAGTTTTCTTGGGATAGAAACTCCCAATTCAAGCTTCTCTTCATAAGATTGCATTAAAGCATCAACGATATGTTTAGTAAAAGCTTTATTTTGACTATAAGCATGTAGAGAATTTAGCACGGATTGCAACAAGGAAATACAATCTATCAAAGAGCAATTATCATAATTAAATTCCTTGAAATCCAAGATAGTGGGTTAATTGCTATGTAAAGTTTTGACCTCACCAATCCCACTTTAATCAATTTTTGCATCAAGCTCTAAAAACTCCGAATCATTGGGACGCCTTCTAACTAAAGTTGACTCATCTCCAGTCCCATTATTATCAAGATTCATATTGCAAAACAAAGATTTAATAGGGGACACATCAATAACTTTTAGATCTTCATCATTATTATCATGGAAACTAGAAGAACACGCTTTCACAAAGCAAACTTTTTTTCACGCATCCTAGCGGTTCTTTCTTTGCACTCGTCAATTGAAATTCTCATAGCTTTGAGAGACTCATTGATTTAATGATTAGGTGGAATAGACATAAGTTTGAAAGAATCAACATCAAGAGAAATTCCATCCATGTTCCTAGCCAACTCATCAATCTTAGACAATTTTTCTTCAATCAAAGCATTGAAACTCTTTTGTGAACTAATAAATTCTTTAATATTAGATTCAAAATTAGAGGGAATATTATTATAATTTCCATAAGAATTGTTGTAGGAATTACCATAATTATTAGAGGAATTACTAGGAAACAGCCTAGGATTAAAGTTACCTCTAGACGCGTTATTACCAAAATTGCTCCTACCAACAAAATTCACATCCATAGATTCATTATTATTCTCAATCAAGGTAGACAAAGGCATATCATTAGGATCAGAAGAAACACTCTTATTAGCAAACAATTTCATAAGCTCATCCATCTTTCCACTCAAAACATTGATTTCTTCTATAGCATGCACCTTTTTATTAGTAGATCTTTTAGTGTGCCATTGACAATAATTAACCATAATATTATCTAGGAGTTTAGTAGCTTCTCCTAAAGTGATTTACATAAAAGTGCCTCCCGCAGCCGAATCTAAAAGATTTCTAGAAGCAAAGTTCAATCCGGCATAAATTTTTTGTATAATCATCCAAAGATTCAAACCATGTGTAGGGCAATTACGTATCATTAATTTATCCTCTCCCAAGCTTGTGCAACATGTTCATGATCAAGTTGTTTAAAATTCATAATATAGTTTCTAAGAGTGATGATCTTAGCGGGAGGAAAATACTTAGAGATAAAAGCATCTTTGCACTTATTCCATGAATCGATACTATTTCTAGGCAAAGATGAAAACTAAGTTTTAGCACGATCTCTAAGAGAAAACAGGAATAGCTTCAGTTTAACAATATCATCATCCACATCTTTCTTATTTTTCATATCACACAAATCAACAAAGTTGTTTAGATGGGTAGCCATATCTTCACTAGGAAGGCCGGAAAATGGATCTTTCATGACAAGATTCAGCAAAGCAGCATTAATTTCACAAGATTCAGCATCGGTAAGAGGAGCAATTGGAGTGCTAATAGAATCATTATTGTTGGTATTGGAAAAATCACACAATTTAGTATTATCTTGAGCCATCGTAACAAGCAAGCAATCCAACACACAAGAAAACAAGAAACAAGCAAAAAGAGGCGAACTGGAGATGAGAAGGGGAACGGAAAAAGAGGGTGAATAAAATGGCAAGGGTGAAGTTGGGCAGAGGAAAATGAGAGGCAAATGACAAATAATGTAATGCGAGGGATAAGAGTTTGTGATGGGTACTTGGTATGTCTTGACTTGTGTGTAGACTCCCCGGTAACGGCGCTAGAAATCCTTCTTGCTACCTCTTGAGCACTGCGTTGGTTTTCCCTTGAAGAGGAAAGGGTGATGCAGCAAAGTAACGTAAGTATTTCCCTCAGTTTTTGAGAACCAAGGTATCAATCCAGTAGGAGGCCACACGCAAGTCCCTCGTACCTACACAAACAAATAAGAACCTCGCAACCAACGTGATAAAGGGATTGTCAATCCCTTCACGGTTACTTACGAGAGTGAGATCTAATAGAGATAATAATAATAAGATAAATATTTTTGGTATTTTTATGATATATATTGAAAGTAAAGATTGCAAAATAAAATAGATTGGAAACTTATATGATGGAAAATAGACCTGGGGCCATAAGTTTCACTAGTGGCTTCTCTCAAGATAGCATAAGTATTACGGTGGGTGAACAAATTACTATCGAGCAATTGATAGAAAAGTGAATAATTATGAGAATATCTAGGCATGATCATGTATATAGGCATCATGTCCTTGACAAGTAGACCGACTCCTGCCTGCATCTACTACTATTACTCCACACATCAACCGTTATCCAGCATGCATCTAGAGTATTAAGTTCATAAGAACAGAGTAATGCATTAGGTAAGATGACATGATGTAGAGGGATAAACTCTTGCAATATGATATAATCCCCATATTTTTATCCTCATTGGCAACAATACAATACGTGTCGTTTCCGTTTCTGTCACTGGGATCGAGCATCGCAAGATTGAACCCAAAGCTAAGCACTTCTCCCATTGCAAGAAAGATCAATCTAGTAGGCCAAACCAAACTGATAATTCGAAGAGACTTGCAAAGATAACAAATCATGCATAAAAGATTTCAGAGAAGAATCAAATATTGTTCATAGATAGACTTGATCATAAACCCACAATTCATCGGATCTCGACAAACACACCGCAAAAAGAGTTACATTGAATAGATCTTCAAGAAGATCGAGGAGAACTTTGTATTGAGATCCAAAGGGAGAGAAGAAGCCATCTAGCTAATAACTATGGACCCGAAGGTCTGAAGTAAACTACTCACACATCATTGGAGGGGCCATAGAGTTGATGTAGAGGCCCTCCGTGATTGTTTCCCCCTCCGACGGAGCTCCGGAAAAGGCCCCAAGATGGGATCTCTTGGGTACAGAAGGTTGCGGCGGTGGAAATAGGGTTTCCTGGTGCTCCTGGATGTTTTCAGGGTATATGAGTATATAAAGGAGGAAGAAGTAGGTCGGTTGAGCCATGAGGGGGGAGGGCCGCCCAGGGGGTTAGGCGTGCCCCTGCCTCGTGGACTCCTCGTTCGTTTCTTGACGTCCACTCCAAGTCCTGTGGATCACGTTTGTTCCAAAAATCACATTCCCGAAGGTTTCGTTCCGTTTGATATCCCTTTTCTACGAAACACTGAAATAGGCAAAAAAATAGCAATTTGCACTGGGCCTTGTGTTAATAGGTTAGTCCCAAAAATAATATAAAAGTGTAAAATAAAGCCCATGAACATCCAAAACAGATAATGTAATAGCATGGAACAATCAAAAATTATAGATACGTTGAAGACGTATCAAGCGGTAATCATTAGTGAACTGCTTTGGAAAGGCCTGAAAACAAGGATGTGCATAAATATCTTCTCTATATTGGAAATGGGGCAAAGGAATAAAAAAAGGCAAGGTATAATAGTTAGTACCATCTTGTAGTTAACTGATGTCTTCTCCATTGTGCAGACAAAGATCTTGTTGTTTTTTGTCGCTAATTTCTTTATCCTAACAATCTTTCTGAGTTTCTTGACTTGACTGATATTCATAGACAACTCATTTCCCCATATGTAAAAAGGGTCAAACAGTGGGTCAAAACCTCTGACAGTAGGACCTACATGTGCAAGACCAAATTTTTAAAAACCTAAATATTAGAATGGTTCCTACAATTGCACAATAATGTGCTATTAGACAACGGACCATGCACATGCTAACCTCGATTATAAACCTCAGTGTTTCCCATTGTTTCCCTGCAACACATATAAGGTAGTTAGTCATCAGGTTAAGTAAGGGTTCACATCCTATCAGTAAAATATGTTGATGAAAAATAAGCACATTGCAGATTCATCAGATTAGTTCAAGCCACATGGAAAACCCATTTATCCAAACCAAGCATGATTCAGAACTAGGAAGTATTGATCTTGTATATGTTTCTCATGTATATGTTTCTCACATGAACAACAATACAAAATTCTACCCACGACAATGGGACATTGCATTGCAGAATTGAACCAAGCAGTTAATTAGACACCACAACAAATGAACCAAACATTAACTGAGCACCACGTTGCACAATATAGCATACTCCTAATAGAAGATCAGACAGTTAACCAAACCAAGCATGCTTAACAATTTGGAAATATAGCAATTGTATTTGTTTCTTATGTATTTAGTACATCCAAATTCAATTTATTCCTCACATGGTATACAATAACAGAATGCACCCACAACAATTGAACATCGCATTGCAGAATTGAACCAAACAGTTAACTAAACACCACAACAAATGAAACAAACGTTAACTGAGCACCACATTGCACAATATAACATACTCTTAATAGAAGATCAGATAGTTAACCAAACCAAGCATGCTTAACAACTTGGAAATATAGCAATTGTATTTGTTTCTCATGTATTTAGTACAGCCAAATTCGATTTACTTCTCACGTGGTATACAATAACAGAATGCACCCACAACTATTGAACATCACATTGCAGAATTGAACCAAACTACTAACTAAACACCACAACAAATGAACCAAACGTTAACTGAGCACCACATTGCATAATGTATAACCAAACCAAGCATGCTTGACAACTTGGAAATATAGCAATTGTATTTGTTTCTCGTGTATTTTGTAAAGATAAATTTGATTTATTTTTGACATGGAAGACAATACAAAATTGTAGCCTAAAGAATTGAACATCAAATTTGCATAATTGAACCAAACAATTAACTGAAGACGACAACTATTAACCAAACAGTTAATAAGTGAGCACCACACTGCACGACATATAGAACTTATATATATACACTAGAGCAACAAATTGCATGGTAAAATTAGATAGCACAATTCACTAGAATTTGTTAAGAAAAGGCAGGAGCAGCACATGCAACAGGTAAACCGAGCATGCTTAATCGGCGTAGCTAGCAAATGGCATGGTGCTCCTCCAAGATCAAGGGGTCGGCACGAATGGCAGCCATCATAACCTTTTTCGCGCATGCGGCCGCAATTTGTTTCTCCACTGCCAAATGCTCCTTGAGCTCCTGGCTATACTGCGTGCACCATGGCTTAGGGCGGCACTTATTTGGTTGAGGGGTCGGTGATTTGGTTGGAAGGTGTCGCGCCGGCGGTCGAGGCATGAGGGATGTGGAAGGAGGAAGAGGATGGGGGTCAGGTGTGGATTACCTTCATGGATAGACGAGGCCGAGTAGCGTGAAGGAGGGTCACCAGCGAGGAGGCGGCGCTGCAAGCAAGGAGTGAAGGTTTCAACTTGGAAAGGAAGGTGGAAACAGGGGAAATGTGGCTTTTGGTAGGGGGCGGGGAGGTAGATATTTTCACGGAAGCCGAAAATTTTGTATCGCTTTAGCAAAAAAATTGGCGTGCAAAGTATCATTAGACACGGTCCCCTATTCAGAACTGTGTACGATATGTGAACACCACAAACGATTCAGATAGCTTACCCCATGTGTGATGAGTTTGAACATCAAAAATTTTGGTTCGAATTTCCCTGGTTACAGTGGTCATCCATGTCATTGCATAATTTGCGTACACAAAGGAGTCTACAACACACCCACACTTCTTAATCGAGCAATTTCAGCAATTCAACAGAGCTAGCTGACCTAAACATTACTCTAACAAATTAAAGACCGGTGCTCTTAATTAAAAAAACAAAGAGTACTAGTACGGCTGGTGCTCATTGATCGCCGACGCCGCCTCCATGTCCAGCTCGCGCCCAAAGGTCTCCTAGGGAAGGAGCTCCACGGCATCCATCACACCATACTCGGCAAGCATCTCGCCATTCGTGTCTGCCATCTCTTTGGAAAAGGCCGCCACGAGCTGGGCTTGGATGGATTCCGTCGTGGCAAGGTATGTGGCGGAGGAATGGACAGCTGCTTGAACGCTCCCGGCGATTGCCAACTCTTCACTGCGGGTTGCCGACCATTGTCGGAGAAGCTTCGTTCGATTTGTTTGGTGACCACCACGAGCTAGGCGTGGGCGACCACAACATGGTCATGGGCGGCCTCCATCAGGGCTAAGGCCGCTGCTGTGGAACGGACAACTACTGTGCCGCTCTCGCCAGTTGCTATCCCCGAGGCAGATGTTGTTGCCGCCACCTGAGAAGCAACAACGACCGTTTGCGCTGCCTTGGCCGCCCTGTCGCAGATTGCAATCGCGCTCATGCACCTTGTTAGCACGTGCATGGCAGCTGCGGCCACGTTCTCGCCAGAGTGGGCCGCCGAAGTTGCCCTCAGGACGTGGGTCCACGTCCCCATCGTTCACCGGCGATGATTGAACAGTGAAATGATATTTGGGGAACAAGCTAGTGTGCTTGACACGTCGGCTGTCGACTGTAGCTGACGCACCTTCTCGCGTAAGCCATAGGCGTATTATACATCGACAGTGATCCATGGTATTTTCTACTACATCTCACACGGTTGGTGATAATAAACTGTGTGCGATCTACTTGATTTTTGATCTTGATTCGAATTACACAATGGGGTCACAGCGGCAATATGGACGGTGTTTGAATTGCTAGAACTTTTATCTGCAGTGAACATGCAACTATATGTGTGTCGTAAAAAATGGAATTATTCAGGGTTCGTTTGGACATTTTATACATTAAATTGGTTTTGTAGCCATTTCAGGTGCACAATTCAAAATTGAAGTACAAGCACATGCTCTGGTGCACCAACATGGGTTGTAAAATCATATAGTGTCCATGGGTTTATGCTTATGTCTCATGCAAAAAATGGGGATGAATTTTGAACACCACGGCACCGTGGCTCTCCGGCCAATGTTGAGGTACTTGCTTTTGTAATTCTAGTAAATCCAAAACCCATCTGAAATTCATGAACCTTGGCATGCTATCATGGAATGGAATCAACATGTTGGGATAAAAAATATTGTCCCATTTGGGGCAGGTTATAGTATAACCTTCTCACAAACCAAAGCTTCTCAGAAGAAGCCTCATGGTTCTGTTAGGTAAACGTGTCACCTTTGTGGACAAAATGATATTCGTCGCCTCTTCTTCCTTTCAATTTTTTCCCTGGTGTCAACATAGAACAACAGGAGCGTCGTGTTAAATTTTCGTTTTTTTCGGGGATTGTTTGGAAATTTTTATACGTTAACTGAGTTTTCTAGGCATTTATGTGCATAATTCAAAATTGAACTACATGCTCATGCTCTAGTCCATAAAAATGGGTTGCAAAATCAAATGTTTGTCCTTGGTTGCAAGCTTAGGTCACATGCAAGAAATGAGAATGAATGTCAAACACCTTGACACCGTCACTTGGCTGCTAACATTGAGATACATGGTTTTAAAATTCTAGTAAATCGAAAACTCGTCTAAAATTCATGAAACTTGACATGATATCACGGAACGGCATTGACATGCCTTGATAAAAATATTGTCCCATTTGGGGCAGGTTTGGGTATAAGCTTCTTGCAAACCAGAGCTTCTCTCACAACAAGCTTGATGGTTTCGGTAGGGAACGTGCCACCTTGGGGGACAAAACGATATTTGTTGCCTCTTCTTACTTTCAAAAATTTTCTCGTGTTAACTTAGAACAACACGAGTGTTGTGTCAATTTTTGGGATTTTTTGAGGTTCCCTTGGACATTATACATTAACTGAGTTTTCTATGCATTCATGTGCATAATTCAAATTTGAACTACATGCACATGCTCCAGTACATATAAATTGGTTAAAAATTGGAATGTGTGTCCTTGGTTACATGCTTAAGTCCCATGGAAGAAATGAGAATGAATGTCAAACACCTTGCCGCCATTGCTCGGCCTCTAACATTAAGGGACATGGTTTTTAAATTCTAGTAAATCAAAAACGCGTCTGAAATTTATGAAACTTGACATGCTAGCATGTAACGGCATCAACACGCAGTGGTAAAAATATTGTCCCGTTTGGGGCTGGTTGGGGTATATAAGCTTCTCACAGCAAGCCTCATGGTTACGGTGGGGAACGTTTCACCTTTCTGGACGAAACGATGTCCGTTGCCTCTTCTTGATTTCAATTTTTTTTCTAGTGTCAACATAGAACAACATGAGTGTTGTGTTAATTTTAGGAATTTTTCGTGGCTCGTTTGGACATTTCTACACATTAACTGAGTTTTCTATGCATTTATGTGCATAATTCAAATTTGAACTACAAGCACATGCTCTAATGCATATAAATTGGTTGAAAATTGAAATTTGTATCCTTGGTTGCATGCTTAGATCCCATGCAAGAAATGGGAATGAATGTCAAACGCCCTGCCACCGTCACTCGGCTGCAAACATTGAGATACCTGGTTCTTACATTCTAGTAAATCTAAAACTCGTCTGAAATTCATGAAACTTGGCATGCTATCATGGAGCGGCATCAACATGTTGTGGTAAATTTTTTTGTCCCATTTGGGGCAGGTTTGGGTATAAGCATCTCACAAACCAGAGCTTCTCACAACAAGCCTGATGGTTTCGGTAGGGAATGTTTCACCTTTCTAGACGAACCAATATCCGTTGCCTCTTCTTGATTCCAATTTTTTCTCTAGTGTCAACATAGAACAACAGGAGTGTTGTGTTAAATTTTGGAATTTTTCGGGGTTCGTTTGGACATTTTTATACATTAATTGAGTTTACTAGGCACTTTATTTGCATAATTCGAATTTGAACTACATGCACATGCTCCAGTGCATATAAATTGGTTGAAAAATCAAATCTGTGTCCTTAGGTGCATGCTTAGGTCCCATGCAAGAAATGGGAATGAATTTCAAACACCAGGTCACTATTGATTGCCGGCAAAACATTGAGATACCTGGTTTTTAAAGTCTAGTAAATCCAAAACTCCTCTGAAATTCGTGAAACTTGGCATGCTATCATGGAGCGGCATCAACATGTCGTGGTAAACTTTTTGTCCCATTTGGGGCAGGTTTGGGTATAAGCTTCTCACAAACCAGAGCTTCTCACAACAAGCCTAATGGTTTCGGTAGGGAACGTGTCACCTTTGGGGATGAAATGATATCTGTTGCCTCTTATTGATTTCAAAAACAATTCTTGTGTCAACATAGAACAACAGGAGTGTTGTGTTAATTTTTGGAATTTTTTGGGGTTCGTTTGGACATTTTTATACATTAACTGGGTTTACTATGCATTTTCTGTGCATAATTCAAATTTGAACTACATGCACATGCTCCAGTACATATAAATTGGTTGAAAAATCAAATCTGTGTCCTTGGGTGCATGCTTAGGTCCCATGTAAGAAATGGAATGAATTTCAAACACCAGGGCACTGTGGATTGCCGACAAAACGTTGAGGTACTTTGTTTTTAAATTCTAGTAAAACCAAAACTCGTTTGAAAATCATGAAACTTGGCATGCTATCATGGTATGGCACACGACATGCTTTGGGATTTTTTGTGTCGATTTTGTGAGCGGGCCCACTCGAATAACAGCCAACAAAGGCATTCTGAAAAAATAGCTGCCACTTTAATATCTCAAATGTTTGTATAATTCAAATCGTGTTCATTCTGTTAACCATTCATGTGACGCCACGTGTCGTGGTTTTAATGGATATAGAAGGTGTCGTGCGGACAGCTGCTCGACTGAACGGGAGGCGTGCGAGCGCAGTCCGGTGTGCAGGCTGATCGAGAGGCATGCAAGCTGTCCTCCAATGCGCATGCTCACCGGGAAGCATGCAAGCTGTACGCTACGCAGGCTCACTAGGAAGCGATCCCTTTGACTTCCATGGCCGCCCGCCTTCCTCTCCATTATTGGCGCCCGAGCCACTGTTTAATACGGGCGGCCTTACTGTTCTCCTCCCATTCCCCTCCCTCCCGCAAACCTCCACCAACTCCATAGCGCAGAAGGATCATCTACCACTAGTCTTCAAGTTTGTTGAAGTCAACTCCAAGCCGGAGGAGATAGAATGGGGCCTCATGGACATGGCCCTAAATGAGCTGGCCGCGGCGGTTGCTGCCCCAGCTCCCGTCCCAGCTCCCATCCCCACGCCCGCGCTAGTGACCATCCCCTGTAGCATTGACGGGCTGATCGCCAAGGACTATCGCAGAGCTGGAAGCCGCGGGCGTCAGCGAGGTCTCCATGGACTCGTGTGAGCTCATGTATATGCCAGCGCCAGCGCCCGTGCTCGTGCCCGTGTGCGCCCCTCCACCCACCCACCGTGGCGCCAGTCCCATGCGTTTCACTGCACTCGCCATGCTCGTTCCCATGCACGCACCCCCTCAGCGGCATGGGACGCCGCCGTCGACCACTACCTTTGAGCGCCGCCAGTTGTCATCCTCCCGCGCCCCGCCCCTTGATCGCCTGACGACATGATGTTTGATTTACATGTGAAGAACATTCTGTGCCGCCTTGAAGACTTCAACAATGGTGTCCCGGAGGACGACAACGACAACAACGGCGCGGCACACCGCCTTCGCCACCGCCGGAAATAGTTTTTATTGGGGTTTAATACTATATCTCGACCATATGATTATAAATTCGTAGTGTGACTGAATGAAAGATATGGTTTGAACGAACTTGCGTTTTTCTCTCTTAATGTAAATACTTATCAAACAGTTTTCTTTTGAAAAAAACGTTAATGGTTTTTAAGTATAAAAAACTCATCACAAACATTTTAGTTAGAACACCCATATGCAAACCGACAGCTTCCCCAGGAAGCCAAGGGAAAATGCGTCGAGCAAGATTTGTGCATCCTTCAACACAAACGGTTGTTTTGGATGACCTGTGTGCAACCATGTACAAACAATTTGGTAAGATTTGCATCTGTCATATTGGGTATGTTGCCATTTGTTAAACTGGAAATATTGACATTTGTTGATCTAGTAACATTGCCATTTATCAACCTTGTAACATTGTGATTTGTCAAAATATGCAGCTAAAAATCACTAGCACTATCTAATTTTTGCGACTAAAATTCAGTAATTAAGCATAGATTTCATTCATAGATTAAGCAGTCATTCTTTATACAAATAGTTCAACTCGACAGCTCAACCGACAAAACTTTTCCCCAACTGTTGCCAACCATGTACTGAAATAGCTAGTTCAACTATATATACTAGCTAATTTTAAGTACATTGTACAATTCCACCACATCTATAGTCAGATGAACTGAACAAAATAGCCCCTAAATACTACTACTACGGAGGGGCTTTGTACTTCCGGTAGCCTCTCCTCTGTCGAGCGTGCTCAGTAAGAGGCAGAGGAGGAGGAGCCTACCGACGATCTGGACAACCGCAATATGGTGCCTGCCGCTGCTACACCTTCAGCGACGCTCACCTCGAACGCCCTCTGCCGCTCCAGACGACCCCTCTCGAAGTGGTGGTTCTCCTCACAGATCTCCTGATTCCTCGCCTCTGAGGCGGCGTGCGCCGCGGCTACGGCAGCGGTAAGTCTCTTTGCATGCTCGACGAGGCGCTCCTCCTCCTCCCGCAGGAACTCGATGTAGTGCGCAAGGTCGCTGATGCACGTGCGGGCCTCCACCTTTGGCTCCCGCCTTTGTGCGGCAGTGGCAGAGCGAGTCATGACCCCAGTGGTCGACGGTGGGCTGGCGGCCATGGCGGCCGACGATGGGGTGGTGGTCACGACCACCACCTCCCGCCTTCGGGCCGCTGTGGTGGAGCAGGTGATGGCCACAGTGGCCGGCAGTGGGGTGGCGGCCACGACGGCCACCTCCCCGCCTTCGGGCCATAGGGGCGGAGCGGCGATGGCCCTAGCTTTCGAAGGTGGTGTGGCAGCAACGGCGGCCATCAACAGCTGCCGATGGGCAGTAGCGGTGGAGCGTGTGGGTGTTCCGCACACACCCAACAGGGACGCCACGCGCACTACACTACGCCGGGGACTACGCCGCCGCCGCAGTGTAGCCTCCCAGCTAGAGCTGTCCTCTGATGATGGCGGAGTGGCTGAGCAACGACGACGGACCGGTGCCATTGGCGATTGTGGGAGAATCAGACGAGATAAAGCTACAGAGAGAGGGAGGGGAAAATGCGATGCAGGACTCGCCGACCGTGAGGGATTATATAGTAGGCTAGTAATCATTGGGATTTCGGGTGATTACACCGAGTCGGGTGGGAAGCTTGCGCGGGAAACCTGCGAGGTTGCGCGGGAACGACCTCATCGACAATTCATTGGCGCCACTTCGAGCCACCGTTTGGCCAAAAGAACGCCTCGCGTGATGCGCCGGCTTGCGCTGTAAGCCGTCTGCGACAGCGGGATGACAAGACGTGCGAGAGGAGGACGAAAGGCCATGTACACATACGGTTAATAAAAAAACATTTGCCCTTTAATTACCTACTATACCCCCATCCTGCTTTGTGAGTAGTATTTAACTAATAAAATATGAATCCATGTCGCCCAAGATTATATAGTTGGATTCGTATTTGAACATAGTTTCCAATTATATAATTTTTATAACATGCATTAACATTTTGTTGGTTAAATTTAAGGGCAAAGTATGGCACAGAATATAAATGGGACTATAGGCCAAGATGGAGGTAGTAGCACACGACCGCTCTCTATGCAGCGACGCAACTATCGGCCGGCTCGTAAGCGACCATTTCCTGTATGTTCAGCTGCTCTATGTGTGTGGTTTCTTGCGGTTGAGGCGGCCGCGGTGCGCTCTGCTTGCGTCCCACCGCACGTGCTCTGCTCTCGTGTCCCCCTGGGTGCTCTTCCTTGTCTCTCCACGCGCGCTGCCAGTGTCTGGGGCTGGCGCACGATCACGCACGTTCGTGTGCATGCGGTTGCGTCGGGCGCGACGCGACGATGCAGTTACCCACTACAAAAACTTTCATGCGGACACGCCGACAATCCAGGCCGCCCGGCCCCCATTTATTCCTGTGGCCATTTACCTTCATATCTTGCGTCACACGACACAATAAGCACACCCACGATGACACATACAAAGAGGACATCCAACGGTTCCAATTGCACTCCCCGTGGCTCCAATGGTGCTCCCAGCGGCCGACGATGACAACGACGGGCAGTTCACCCCGCATCACGTAGTGGACACCCACATGAGGGGGAAGGCCCTCTCCATGGTCTACATGAATGATCCGGTCTCGGTGGAGAGATCCATCCAAACTATGGAGTACTTCCTTGCCGAGGACAAGTACCAAATGGTCGGCTTCGACCTCGAGTACACCATCGGTCGTGCCGGGCACAATCAGAAGGTTGCCGTCACACAGTTGTGCGTGCGACATGACGTCCTCGTCTACCACTACCACCTGGCCACAAGGCCTTGCGAGCATTTCTCCAGGTTTATCAACAGCTCCGACTACAGTTTCGCTACGGTGGACACCACCAACGATCTAAAAGCGCTCAAGGTTTTGGACTTGAAATGCCCGAATCTTTTCAACATTCAGCACCACTACAAGGTCTGGGGAGAGACAACAACAAACTGAACTCCCTGGTTGACCTCACCTCAGCCATCATCCACCCCTACTACATGAAGATGAAGGATGAGAGCAAGAAGGACAAGAACTCCTGGCACAGTGTTTGGCATGAGAGACTGGATGAACAACACGTCAACTACGCAGCCAAGGACGTGTACACAAGCTACGAGATGTACAGGCGGATCGTTGACATGAGGCAGTGTCCTCTTCTTGCCCCAGACAAGGGATCGAGCCACAGAGCAGTGGCGGGAGCGTCACAAGAAGTAGATGACTAGACGATCATTTCTCCTACTTTAGAATGCATGAAATTGTATTGAGGTGTGTGCGAATGATCTGTATAGTCACTTATGTAATTGGATGTTTATTTCAGTTATATATATATATGTGTGTGTGTGTGTGTTATTCTTCTGTAGACAGAGCAAATCACACGGCTTATTAGCAGCAATCATCTGTGTTATTATTGGTCTTCGCACACATTTCTGATCACGGACCAATTTGTCGCGTATCACACACATCTTGTTGAGTTGAACCGTTTCCATTGTGTTGCCTAATCACACACAGTTCATCCAAGTGAACTGTATGCCATATATCGCACACACCCTCATCTGGCTGCCCGTTTCTGTTGTTCTGCATCATCGCAAAAAGTTCTTCTAGATTAACCACCCTGGTGGGTTGTGCTCACCCAGGCCCACCTCCAGTGCCCATCTTATGGTACATAGGTAATTTTTGACCTAGAAAAAAATAAGGAGAGGACTTTCGGGATGGAGCGCCGCCGTCTCGAGGCGGAACTTGGGCAGGAGCACTTTTTCCATTCGGCGGAGCGATTCCGTCGAGGGAACTTCCCTCCCGGAGGGGAAATCATCGTCATCATCATCACCAACAACTCTCTCATCTTGGGGAGGGTTATCTCATCAACATTTCAACAGCACCATCTCATCTCAAACCCTGGTTCATCTCTTGTGTTCAATCTTGTTACCGGAACTATGGATTGGTGCTTGTGGGTGACTAGTAGTGTTGATTACATCTTGTAGTTGATTACTATATGGTTTATTTGGTGGAATATTATATGTTCAGATCCACTATGCTATTTAATACCCCTCTGATCTTGAGCATGTTTATCACTTGTGAGTAGTTACTTTTTTTCTTGAGGTCACGGGAGAAATCATGTTGCAAGTAATCATGTGAAATTGATATGTGTTCGATATTTTGATAGTATGTATGTTGTGATTCCCTTAGTGGTGTCATGTGAACATCGACTACATGACACTTCACCATATTTGGGCCTAAGGGAATGCATCGTGGAGTAGCAATTAGAGGATGGGTTGCGAGAGTGACAGAAGCTTAAACCCCAGTTTATGCGCTATTCCATAAGGGACCGATTGGATCCAAAAGTTTAATTCTATGGTTAGAATTTATTCTTAATACTTTTCTCGTAGTTGCGGATTCTTGCGGGAGGGTTAATCATAAGTAGGAGGTTTGTTCAATTAAGAGCATCACCTAAGCAGCGGTCCACCCACATATCAAATTATCAAAGTAGCGAACACAAATCGAACCAACATGATGAAAGTGACTAGATGAAATTCCCGTGTAACCTCATGAACGCTTTGCTTATTATAAGAGATCGTTTTGGCCTGTCCTTTGCCTGAAAAGGATTGTGCTACCATCCTGCATTTTGTTACTACTATCGTTACTTGCTCGTTACAAATTATCTTGCTATCAAACTACTGTGCTACTTACAGTTTCAGCATTTGCAGATATTACCTTGCTGAAAACCACTTGTCATTTCCTTCTGATTCTCGTTGGGTTCGACACTCTTACTTATCGAAAAGAGCTACAATTGATCCCCTATACTTGTGGGTCATCACTATCTTATGATCATACAAAGCAATATAACAATGAATGCTCAAGTCATGTATATGATGATGATGGAAGTTGCATGGCAATATATATCGGAATGGCTATGGAAATGCCATAATAGGTATAATGAGGCTAATGTGTGATAGAGCGTATCATATCACGGGAGTTGGATCCACCGGAGAAGTTTGCACCGACTCTCGTTGTGAGAAGGGCAACGCAAGGTACCGAAGAGGCTAGCAACTTGCGCAAAGATAAGAGTGTGTATAATCCATGGACTCACATCAGTCATAAAGAACTCACATACTTATTGCGAAAGTTTATTAGGCCTGGAAGCAAAGTACTACTATGCATGCCCCTAGGGGGGAGGTTGGTAGGAGTTAACCATCGCGTGCCCCTGACCTCCACGCAAAGGAAGAAAATCAATAAATCATGCTCCAACTTCTTAGCATAAGGAGAGACTGTGAATGACCAATTTCTATTGACTCTCTAAATAGATATAAGTGAAGCAAGAGAGTTTCATTCTTTGTAGAAAAGACCATTCTCTAATAAATATAAGTGAAGCAAAAGAGCATTCTACAAATAATGGTTTTCTATATGTAGAGAAACAGGCAATCCAAACTTCAAATGATATAAGTGAAGCACATCAAGCATTCTATAAAGCCGCGTTCAAAAGATATAAGTGAAGTGCAAAGAGCATTCTATAAATCAACCAAGGACTATCTCATACCAGCATGGTGCATCACTAAAATAAAAATAAAAAGCACACGACGCTCCAAGAATTTACGCATATCATGTGAACAAAACAAAAACTGAAGCATACCGATACTTGTTGAAGAAAGATGGGATGCCTTCCGGGCATACCCAAGTTTAGAAGCTTGAGTCTCCTAGAATATTTACTTGGGGTTCCTTAGGCGTCCCCAAGCTTGAAATTTTGCCTCGCCTCCTTCTCCTCATATCGATACCTCCTTGATCTTCGAGCACTTCATCCACAAAAAACTTAACAAAACCTTCATGAGATCCATTAGTATAATAATGCAAATCACTACTTTAAGTAGTGTCGTGAACCCATACATATTTTATTATTGCATTATACCTACTGTATTCTAACTTCACCATGGCTTATGCCTCCCGATACAATCCATAGATTCATCAAAACAAGCAAACATCGCAACAAAAATAGAATGTATCAAAAATAGAGCAGTCTGTAGTCATTTGAACATTGACCATACTTCTGTAACTACAAATATTTTGAAAAATTAAGACAAAATAGAAATTTGCATAGCAGTACTATGTAAAAAAATTTACAATTTTTGCATGTTCTAGTAAAAAAATGTAAATTCATGCACTACAGCAAAAGTTTATATTTTTGCACCACATGCACATACCAAACAAGCAATTTAAACATACTAAAGGTAAATCTTGGTATAGTATTTTTATAATACAATGGATTTGTATAATTGGATAATTATTTTTGTTGAAAAGTTTTTGTAATTCAAGATTTGCAAAGTTTCCATGGGCATGAACAAAGTTCAAGGAGCTCCCCCACTTCAACGGTGCTCGTCCTTCTTACTTTCGGTTTCGTTTTTGAAAAGTCTTAGATTCCCCTCTATATGTTTTTTGTTTTTAAACTTCTTAAAAGCACACAATAGAATAAAATGACTCTCTAAAACTTTCGGATTGTCTCACTGGCAGCACTTTCTTTAGAGCCATTAAGCTAGGCATAAAGTGCTCAAGTAATCGATCCACCCGGATCCCAAGGTATATCAAAGCCAATTTTAATTAACAATGATTTATAATTTAGTAGTGAGCATAACATAATATATATCATGGAATTATGAAGTCTAACTCTCTTACTATGCATCGGCATGTCATTAAAAAAACTCATGCACATCAAGTAAGCACCAGTGCATATCAGAAGCAGTTTCTTGCAATCTATCTATCTTCTATTGTATTATTAAAATGATAGAAAACGTACGATGGAGATTAAACATTATAGAGTTATGATAAATCAACAATAGTGATTGGGTGATTTGATTTTTTTTGCATGGAGTGTGATATGAACTTGGAAAGGCCAGCCAGGAAAACAAAGTATGTACGTGAACCTATTCCATCGGCTATAGGCAAGAAGTGTCCATATGCCAACATATTCTATGCAAACACAAATGGATTCTGTATGAAGTACAATTACTACACGGGTCATGTTATGGTAATCCGTATACGTACAGGCGTAACGTTTGGGCGCTATCTTCCAAGTATTTAATTTGCATGCAAAAGGCAAGGCATAATGACTCTTACTTGCATGGGCGTGGATTGCATGCAACATGAAACTCAGCTGGGGAACATCAATGTAATAAGGAACTACAGGACAGCTAGAATATATATTGCTTGCAAATACTCTCTTTACTTATGAAAATGACTCCCATTATATGGGTATATAAATGGTCTCTAACTCTATATTTGTTTTTCTCTTCCACTATCTCAAAATTTTCTGGAACCTATAAATATGTCTTTACTTAATTTTGAAAATTATGTGCTAGCTTTATGGGTATATAGCTGGCCTTCAAACAAATATATTTTTCTCTCTTTCTATCGATTAGATTTTAGCTGTTCCCGAAGGCAAAAAACCGTAATTCAAATTCACATATCAATTTAACTAGCACATTTTTTTCCAAAAGATGAAAAGTGTGTACCCAGCAGGGCCATATCCATTGGCCATGTTCAAATTTTACACGCCAAGCAATAGAAGGATATCAAATGCTTGACCGATGGTAGTTTGTAAAGTCTTTTCTTCCATCATGTCAAGGGGTGAGTGGATGAATAGATTACTAAGATCATGTATAACCATTAATATTTTGATTTAATCCCTTATAAAATGGTTCATAAATAATATTGAAGAGATAGACATTGCTCGATGAGGAGGAGTGGAGGAGGGAAGTTAGATATCAATATGAAAGTAAATGATTTCACATGGTAGGTCAAAAACTCGAATAACATCAAAAAAATTATCGCCAACCTTACCAAAAACCCAATACAACTGAGGGACTCCTCGATTAGGGGATATCCTGACAGCCGGATTATATCCTTTGGCCGGACTATTGGACTATGAAGATACAAGATTGAAGACTTCGTCTCATGTCAGGATGGGACTCTACTTGGCGTGGAAGGCAAGCTAGGCAATACGGATATGTATATCTCCTCATTTGTAACCGACCTTGTGTAACCCTAGCCCCCTCCGGTGTCTATATAAACCGGAGGGTTTTAGTCCGTAGGACAACAGACAATCATACCATAGGCTAGCTTCTAGGGTTTAGCCTCTCCGATCTCGTGGTAGATCAACTCTTGTAACACTTATATCATCAAGAATAAATCAATCAGGACGTAGGGTTTTACCTCCATCAAGAGGGCCCGAACCTGGGTAAAACATCATGTCCCCTGCCTCCTATTATCATCCGCCTTAGACGCACAGTTCGGGACCCCCTACCCGAGATTCGCCGGTTTTGACACCGACATTGGTGCTTTCATTGAGAGTTCCTCTGTGTCGTCGCCGTTAGGCTTGATGGCTCCTATGATCATCGATAGCGATGCAGTCCAGGGTGAGAATTTTCTCCCCGGACAGATCTTTGTGTTCGGCGGCTTCGCACTGCAGGCCTACTCGCCTGGCCATCTGGAGCAGATTGAAAGTTACGCCCCTGGCAATCAGGTCAGGTTTGGAAGCTTAAACTTCACGGCCGATATCCATGGAGACTTGATCTTCAATGGATTCAAGCCCCTGCCTTGTGCGCCATGCAGTCACGATGAGTACGATTTAACTGTACCATCGGACCGTATTCAGGAGATCGCACCGGCATCCTCTCCGACCCTCAGTTCGGAGCCAGTTTCGCCATCCATGGACGGGTGGATAGACCCCGTCACGGATGCCGTACCCTCTGCGGCGATCGAGCCGAATATCGACCTTACCCTTCACGAGAGCCGTGTTGCCAAACTGTCGAATCGTTCTCCTGCCACGGACTCCAAACCGCCTGCGCCTGTTCCTATCGAATCCGATTGGGCGCCGATCATGGAGTTTACCTCCGCGGATATTTTTCAGCACTCGCCCTTCGGCGACATACTGAACTCATTAAGGTCTCTTTCCTTGTCAGAAGGATCCTGGCCGAACTACGTCCGGCAGGATTGGGATGCGGATGACGAAGAAATTCGCCGCCCACCCACCACCCACTTAGTAGCCACTGTCGATGACTTAACCGACATGCTCGACTTCGACTCCGAAGACATCGACAGTATGGACGATGATGCGGGAGTCGAAGAGGAACCACTGCCCACAGGGCACTGGATAGCCACCTCATCATACAATATATACATGGTGGACACACCCAAAGAAGGTAATGGCGATGAGACAACGGAGGATGACCCCTCCAAGAAGCAACCCAAGCGCCGGCGTCAACGGCGCCGCTCTAAGTCCCGCCAAGGCAAAAGTGGTGATACCGGCACCGGAGATAATAGCACTCCGGACAGTGCTGAAGACAACAACAATCCCCTCCAGCAAGATTTAGAGCAGGAGGATGGAGGAGCCAGCCCTCCTGAGAGAGCGGCAGATGGAGAGGCGGAGGATGATAATTACATGCCCCCCTCCGAAGACGAGGCAAGCCTCGGCGATGACGAATTCGCCGTACTAGAGGATCCCGTCGAACAAGAGCGCTTCAAGCGTAGGCTTATAGCCACAGCAAATAGCCTTAAGAAAAAGCAGCAGCAGCTTCAAGCTGATCAAGATCTGCTAGCTGACAGATGGACTGAAGTCCTGGCGGCCGAAGAGTATAAACTCGAATGCCCCTCCAAGAGTTACCCAAAATGCAGGTTGCTACCCCGACTGGAGGAGGAAGCACCAAAACCTACATCCCCGGCATATGACACGACTGATCGGCCACCTCGTGGCCGCGACAGAGAGACATTCCAGCCAAAAGTTCAGCCCGCACCCCGACGTCATTCAAATAAAAAGGCATGGGGAAATACGCCAGACCAACGAGACGTATTGGAGGACAAAGCAAAACATGCAAGATCGATCTACGGATCACGAGGGCGCGCCACTATGCGAGACGATAATCGTCACGCCGGATACAGTAAAAGTAAGTCCGGCCAGGTCAAACACAGCGGGCAAGACTAATTCGAGCTGCGTCGCGATATAGCCCAGTACAGAGGCGCCACACACCCCTTATGCTTCATAGAAGAAGTAATGGATCATCAAATCCCAGAGGGTTTCAATCCCGTAAATATAGAATCATACGACGACACAACAAATCCTGCGGTATGGATCGAGGATTTCCTCCTGCACATCCACATGGCCCGCGGTGATGACCTACATGCCATCAAATACCTCCCACTCAAACTCAAAGGACTAGCTCAATTGGCTCAACAGCTTGCCAACAGACTCCATTGGCTATTGGGAAGATCTGGAAGCCGCATTCCTCGACAACTTTCAGGGCACTTACGTGCGACCACCAGATGCCGATGACTTGAGCCACATAATTCAACAGCCAGAGGAATCTGCCAAGCAATTCTAGACACGGTTCCTAACAAAAAAAATCAAATCGTTGACTATCCAGATGCAGAGGCCCTAGAAGCTTTCAAGCACAACATCCGCGACGAGTGGCTAGCCCGGCACCTTGGTCAGGAAAAGCTGAAATCTATGGCAGCCCTCACGACACTCATGACCCGCTTTTGCGTGGGAGAAGACAGCTGGCTGGCTCGCAGTAATAACATATCAAAGAACCATGGTACTTCACATACCAAGGACGGCAATGGCAGGTCACGTCGCAACAAGCATAAGTGCCGCATTAATAGCGACAATACCGAGGATACGACAGTTAATGCCGGATTCAAAGGCACTAAGCCCGGTCAGCGGAAAAAGCCATTTAAAAGAAGCACTCCGGGCCCGTCCAGTTTGGACCGTATACTCGATCGCTCATGTCAAATACATGCCACCTCCGACAAGCCAACCAACCACACCAACAGGGACTGTTGGGTGTTCAAGCAGGCCGGCAAATTAAATGCCGAAAACAAAGATAAGGGTTCACATAGCGATGACGAGGAGGAGCCCCAGCAGCCGAGCACCAGAGGACAGAAGAGGTTCCCCCCACAAGTGCGGACGGTGAATATGATATACGCAACCCACATCCCCAAGAGGGAGCGGAAGCGTGCGCTCAGGGACGTATATGCGTTGGAGCCAGTCGCCCCCAAGTTCAACCCATAGTCCTCCTGTCCGATCACCTTCGATCGCAGGGACCACCCCACTAGTATCCGTCATGGTGGATTCGCCGCACTGGTCCTAGACCCAATCATTGACGGATTTCACCTCACTCGAGTCCTAATGGACGGCGGCAGCAGCCTGAACCTTCTCTATCAGGACACAGTGCGCAAAATGGGTATAGACCCCTCAAGGATCAAACCCACTAAAACGACCTTTAAAGGCGTCATACCAGGTGTAGAGGCCCATTGCACAGGCTCAGTCACACTGGAAGTGGTCTTCGGATCTCCGGATAACTTCCGAAGCGAAGAGTTAATCTTCGACATAGTCCCATTCCACAGTGGCTACCATGCACTGCTCGGGCGAACCGCATTTGCAAGATTCAATGCGGTACCGCATTATGCATATCTCAAGCTCAAGATGCCAGGACCTCAGGGGGTCATCACAGTCAATGGAAACACAGAGCGCTCTCTCCGCACGGAGGAGCACACTGCGGCCCTCGCAGCAGAAGCGCAAAGCAGCCTCTTAAGGTAATCCACTAGTTCGATGATTAAGGACCCGGGCAACTTCTAGCGCACCCGGGGTAATCGGCAACTGGACTGCCTGGCACATCCCGAGCTCGCATAGCAATGCGGCCCCCACCCCGGCCCCAGCCAAACGGCGAAATCCGTGCCACGCGTACATAATTACGCATTAAAAATACCATGGGCACAGGCGGGGAGGGGGGCACGACGGCGGCACGCACCAAGTCGCGGCTTAAACCGCACTAGGGGCTTCCCGCTTTGTTATGTTTCTCTTTCAGGACTTTAATCTCTGGAAACCCTGTCCGGCGGCGTGATTGCCGAACACATGATGCAGCAACCAAGGAGGCAGAAAGCTACGTCACACCACGGAACTCCCAGGTGGATTACGATAACGAGTGAAATATTTTCTTTAATACTATTCCTCAGCTTGCCCTTAGAAGGGACATGTCAAACAGTCCTACTTTTTGCTTCTCGCACTACTTGTATCATTCTACATTAACGCACCTTTTTGAATAAAAAATGCATAGCATTAAGACTATTATTGCATTCTTCCTTTTTATATATATGTTCATTCATGACATCCAGCACCCATACACTCTAGTACGACCAATACGCTAGGGGCTTAAGCATACCCCATAATACGGCGTGAGAAGTCCGAACACTTTCGACAGTGCGGCACCCTGAACTTATAGCATTATATGCATCAGCTCTGAATCATGTCTTGGGTCAATAGTTGGGTTTTCCCACCTCCCATGTTTTGGTACCTTACGTTCCGCTATATCGGCTAAGGTAGCACTGGGAGAACTACTGCGAGTGTGCCCCAGTTCTGCTGGGCTAAGCACCTCAGTAGAGAAAGCTAAAACTAATTGTCATGATAAGGCGAGAGACTGGTCGCTGTTCGAGAGGTTTCGAGTACCTAAAGACTTATGCCGCTTAGAGCGAGGAGTCGGCCCTGTCCGGCTTAAGGCGTGTATCGCGCCCCGAATTTGGCCTTCCGAATACTAGGGGCTTCGCCAAAATTTAAAATTATAGAATTCTATGGTTAAGTGAGAGTGATAACGCATTATAGTCTGATTGCCATGTTCGTTGTGCTGAGCACCTCCCTCGAAGGACCCAACAATGGGAACAAGAGTGCTCAGGTTTATCCCGAACACCCCAGCACTCGTGGCGTGGGGGCGGAAGCCGACGACTAGCCATCTCTCAGATTTTATAAACAGCCGAACAAAAGTTAATATTTTAATTCAAACAAGCGTTGCATAGCGCATATGAACAAGTTTTCGTAAATATAGGACTACACGAGCGAGTTTACTCGAATATTATATCTTTCGTACACTCGTCCGCTATGAGAAGAGCACCCTTCAGGACACCCTCATAGTACATCTCGGGGTGGCGATGCTCTTTGCCCTCCAGCGGCCCTTCCTTAATCAGCTTCACGGCGTCCAGCTTGGCCCATTGCACCTTCACACGGGTGAAAGCCCGGTGTGCACCTTCGATGCAGACGGACCGCTTGATGACTTCCAGCCGTGGGCAGGCATCCACAAGCCGCCTCACCAGGCCGAAGTAGCTTTTGGGAAGGGCATCGCCAGGCCACATCCGGACTATAAAGCCCTTCATGGCCTGTTCGGCCGCCTTGTGCAGCTCGACCAGTTGCTTCAGCTGGTCGCTCAGAGGCATCCAGTGTTCGGTCCCAGTATACGGATACTAGAACAGCTTCTCCGTTGACCTTTGTTCTCCTCGAGCTGCCTCTTGGCAAGGCCAAGCTCGTCCTTGGACCCTTTAAGGTCCTGCTTCAGTGCGGCGACCTCCGCAGTCAGTGCGGCAGAGGCCAGCAGGGAAGCCTGCATACGCATATTGACATACTTATATTAGACTCCTGCGATATTGTTTGATCCTCCGTTTGACTTTTCTTTGTGAACACCGAACAGAGCATTAGGGGCTACTGTCTATGCAGTAATATTTTCCCCCATATTTCAAAAACTTACCTCAAAGCCTGTTCGAAGGCTGGCACATGCTTCAGTTAGTCCGCTCTTGGCAGACTGAACCTTCTGGACCACCGCACTCAAAATAGTGCGGTGCTCTTTGTCGATGGAAGCGCTGCGAAGCGCTCCCAACAGACTATCCGGTGCCTCTGGATGGACAGAGGTCACCGGCACAGGCGTCTTGCCCCTTTTGGAAGGAGACTCCCTGCCTGAGTCCGGAACCACTGGAGGTTCCGGCGCGGTGTTCGGCTGAGGGCCGAACTCGGAGCCCTCGGGAGCCTTGCTCCCTCTGCTCCCGGAATCCGGAAGGTCGCCTTGAGGCGCCTCCGGGACTGTCTCCCCTTGACCCGATGCCTCTTGAGACAATACCTCCGCATTGTCTGTAGGGCAAGGGGAGGTGGCGGTCGGAAGTGGATCGCTATCCATATCCGACGAGCCCATGGAGCCGTCCGAAGATACGTCAATATGGGCTCGTGGCGGTCTGCATAATCATAATTCGGCGTTAGGAGAAGCGGTGTGACAAAGGTATGCTATGAGTTATTCTGGCATCCAAATACTTCTGACTTCGCCAGGGGCTTGGACTTGAGTAGCCACTCGTCTTCGCCTTTGGCGGCGGTGGTAGAGTAGTCTGGAAGGAGAGTCCTTCCCTTCTTGGACCTTTCGGCCCCCCGGTTGGGGCGGCCTTACTTTTCTTGTCTCCCCCGACTGGAGGGGGAGCATCTTCATCTTCCTCCTCGTCTTCGGGGGAGGAGTGCGTCACGGAGTTATCGGATGATGAGTCCGATAACACCTGGCGTCGGGAACTCTTTCGGGTTCCCTTGGCCATCTTGGTCTTCTCCGGCACCTTGTAAGGAGCCGGAGTCAGCATCTCCGTCAGGAGAGCGTTCGTATTGTCTTCGGGCAGAGGGGCCGAACAGTTAATCTGCCCCGACGTCTCCACCCAGTCCTATCAAAGGCATGGAGCTCAGACCCCGCACATGGTTAAGCTAGGGGAAATAAATATCCTACCGGATGTATAGAACTCAGCGAATGCACTCGGCGCTTCGCGCTTAGCCCGCGGTCCTCAGTGAGAGAGGGAGGGACCTCGGCACTCTTGAACAGCACCTTCGAGACGTCCTTGTGTGTCATGTCGAAGAGCTCGCTCAGAGTCTGGTGCTGGGTCGGGTCGAACTCCCACTAGTTGAAGTCCCGTTGTTGGCACGGGAGGATCCGATGGATGAGCATGACCTGGACTATGTTGACAAGCTTGAGCTTCTTTGCTGCCATATTCCGGATACATTTCTGGAGTTCGTCCAGCTCTATTGATGAACCCCAGGATAGGCCCTTCTCTTTCCAGGAGGTGAGCCGCGTGGGGATTCCGGATCGAAACTTGGGGGCAGCCACCCATTTGGCGTCGTGCGGCTCGGTGATGTAGAACCACACCGATTGCCACCCCTTTATGGTCTCCACGAAGGAGCCTTCAAGCCATATAACAGTGGGCATCTTGCCCACCATGGCTCCGCCGCATTCTGCCTGTTGGCTGCCCACCACCTTCGGCTTGATATTGAAGGTCTTTAACCACAGGCCGAAGTGGGGCCGGATGCGGAGGAAAGCCTCACACACGACGATGAACGCCGAAATGTTGAGGACGAAGTTTGGGGACAGATCATGGAAGTCCAGCCCGTAGTAGAACATGAGACCACGGACGAATGGATGGAGGGGAAACCCCAGTCCATAGAGGAAGTGGTGGAGGAAGACTACCCTCTCGTGAGGTTCAGGGGTAGGAATGATCTGCCCCGCAACGGGCAGCCGATGCGCGATATTTGCGGCCAAGTATCCGGCTCCGTGTAGCTTCTTGATGTGTCCCTCCTTAATGGAGGAAGCCATCCATTTGCCTCCCGCTCCGGACATGATTTGGAGAAGGCTAAGGGGAAGGATGTGGGCTTGGGCGTTGGAGCTCGAGTGTGCAAGAGTGGATGAGCAAGGAGGAAGAAGGCGTGGGTAGAAAAATATTAAACCTTGTCCCTTTATAAGGGGGCCGAAACTATGCGCCCCCACTAGCCTGGTAAAACTTGCTTATCCCCCAAGCGCCGTAATCGATGGAGCGGTTGGGTTACCCACGCCCGTATTGATGAGAATCCCGTAATAAGGGGGACACGATCTCTGCTTTGACAAGACGTGTCAAAAAACTGCCTCACGTTATGTGTGGGGCTAGTTAAAGGAAATGGTTCGAATAATCACCGGGCCATGGCATAATGTCATGTAGCCAACACGTGTCAGCAGATTAGATTTGTGTGAATATTATTATCTCTACGGTGGTATGTGGAACTTATTTTGCAGGGTCAGACACTATCCTTGTATTCAAATTCTTCTATGGTGTATTCGGAGGAGGAACCCGCCTTGCAATGCCGAAGACAATACTGCGCGCCGGACTCATCGTCATTGAAGCCTGGTTCAGGGGCTACTGAGGGAGTCCTGGATTAGGGGGTATCCGGACAGCCAGATTATATCCTTTGGCCGGACTGTTGGACTATGAAGATACAAGATTGAAGACTTCGTCTCGTGTCCGGATGGGACTCTACTTGGCGTGGAAGGCAAGCTAGGCAATACGGATATGTATATCTCCTCCTTTGTAACCGACCTTGTGTAACCCTAGCCCCCTCCGGTGTCTATATAAACTGGAGGGTTTCAGTCCGTAGGACAACAGACAATCATACCATAGGCTAGCTTCTAGGGTTTAGCCTCTCCGATCTTGTGGTAGATCAACTCTTGTAACACTTATATCATCAAGAATAAATCAAGCAGGACGTAGGGTTTTACCTCCATCAAGAGGGCCCGAACCTGGGTAAAACATCGTGTCCCCTGCCTCCTGTTACCATCCGCCTTAGACGCACAGTTTGGGACACCCTACCCGAGATCCGCCGGTTTTGACACCGACAACAACCATCGGAAGATTTATATCAAAATGCAATCATATGTTTCAGCCAGACATATATTATGCATAAATTTTTAATTAATAATTCATCGCACGAACAACATAGCTTCAAGAGAATATAATTACAAGTAAAATAAAAAGCACCAACTATTGAAACATCTTGAAGACAAAACAATATGTGTTGAGCCTAGTCGCGCAAATGCGCGGGTTACCCTGCTAGTTTTATCGTGTTGGAAACATAGAGAAGCGGAGATGTAGTTCATGTCTCATAATAATTGCAAGTCGGAGAAGCAAGCACATGCATATTATATTCATCAAAATCGTCATGTACAATAGTAAAATGCAACCCATCAATATAATCCTTTATAAGATCAGACTTCTCCGATATAGTGTAGGTTGGAAAACCCAAAAAGATAATAGGACTATCATGTGTGGGTGCAATAGCCAAAATTTCATTCTTAACATAAGGAACTATAACAAGTTCATCTCCATAAGCATAATTCAAATTGGCATCTTGGCCACAAGCATAATAAGCATCAATTTCATCAAAAAGAGATATTTCAAATGAATCAACGGGATCATAGCATTCATCCTTCGGTATGGATGAAGGAAAATTAAACAATGTATGGGATAAAGAGTTACTATCATTAGAAGGTGGGCACGGGTGATCAATCCGCTCTTCCTCCTTTTGTTCTTCGCTCTCCCCCTCATCTTTTTTCATCTAATGAGCTCGCAATTTCAGCAATTTCTTCTTCCATAGATTCCTGCAAAATATTAGTCTCTTCTTGGACAGCAGAGACTTTCTCAAGAAATTCTTTAACATAGAAGCATAGTTTTCACAGCAATGTTCAAGTATGAAATTTTTTTTAGATTTGTAAAGAGTAATATCATACTTTGTAATCAAACAACCAATTTCATAGGCACCCTTAAAAGAAACAAATTCTTCAATTTGTTCAATATCATAGTAATTATAAACACCTTTGGCATAAGAAGATATGATTCCATTATCACTATACTCACATTGGTAGGAATGGTGTTTCTTAGGGTCTTTAGAACAACAAGTAAAGTTATATATTTCGCATAAATTCCAAGCATAGTAATGCATAGTATTAATATTATGCCATCAAAGTTCCCCTTTTTGAGATAAGTGGTGTCGCAAAAAATAAGCATGCTCATTTAATGATTTTCCCTCAACTAAGCTAGTTGGGTTTTCAGCACGAGCACAAAGGGAACGAAGATGATCCATGTCGAAAGTTTCAGTAGTATGATAGATTTTGGGTGGTTCTTCAACCATTGGTTTTCTTGGGGAACGCAGTATTTCAAAAAATTTACTTACGATCATGCAAGATTTATCTAGGAGATGCATAGCAACGAGCGGGGACAGTGTGTCCACGTACCCTCGTAGACCGAAAGCGAAAGCGTTTAGTAATGCGGTTGATGTAGTTGAATGTACTCGCGATCCAACCGATCCAAGCACCAAACGTATGACACCTCCGCGTTCAACACACATTCAGCTCGACGACGTCCCTCGAACTCTTCATCCAGTTGAGGCCGGGGAAGACTTCCGTCAGCACGACGGCATGGCGACGGTGATGATGAAGTTACCGGCGCAGGGCTTCATCTAAGCACTATGACGGTATGACCAAGGTGTGTAACTGTGGAGGGGGGGGGGCGCACACGGCTAAGAGAGGACTTGTTGTGCCTTTCCTCCGAGTCCAGGTAGGATTCGCCCCCCCTTTCCTATTCCCACTAGGATAAGGAGGGAAGGAGGAGGATAAGAGAAGGAAAGGGGGGCTGCCCCCCCAACCCTAATCCAATTCGGATTGGGCTTGGGGGGGCGCACCACCACCTGGTCGCCGCCTCCTCTCTCCACTAGGGCCCATGAAGGCCCATTAACTCCCTGGGGGGGGGGGTCTAGTAACCCCCGATACTCCGGAAAATGCCCGAACCTTTCCGAAACTATTCTCGTGTCCGAACACAACCTTCCAATATACCAATCTTTATGTCTCGACCATTTTGAGACTCCTGGTCATGTCCCTGATCTCATCTGGGACTCGAAAAAAACTTCGGTTCATCAAATCACATAACTCATAATACAAATCGTCATCGAATGTTAAGCGTGCGGACCCTACGGGTTCGAGAACTATGTAGACATGACCGAGACACGTCTCCGGTCAATAACCAATAGCGGAACCTGGATGCTCATATTGGCTCCTACATATTCTACGAAGATCTTTATCGGTCAAACCGCATAACAACATACGTTGTTCCCTTTGTCATCGGTATGTTACTTGCCCGAGATTCGATCGTCGGTATCATCATACCTAGTTCAATCTCGTTACCGGAAAGTCTCTTTACTCGTTCTGTAATGCATCGTCCTGTGGCTAACTCATTAGACACATTTCTTGCAAGGCTCATAGTGATGTGCATTACTGAGAGGGCCTAGAGATACCTCTCCGATACACAGAGTGACAAATCCTAATCTCGATCTATGCCAACTCAACAAACGCCATCGGAGACACCTGTAGAGCATCTTTATAATCACCCAGTTATGTTTTTTTTGACTGAACACTGTGAGGCAACAGCCCCACAGCCTTTTATTAAAACTTGGCCAAACAAAACAAATACAAGGGGTTTAAAAGGTAAGGCTAACTAGGAGACAGGGGAACCTACCTATATCTGTACAAATATACAAATATACAAATATACAACAGCATATGCCACAAGATTAAGGCAAAGCATGAATCCAGTCTAGGAGAGGTTGCTTGATAGAGGCCTTCATCCTATAGGAGTGCAGAGTAATGTCATGGATGAATTTGGCTTTCCATCTGCCAAAGCTTGGCCTAATATGCCTGAAGATCCTGTCATTCCTTGTGGTCCAAATGCTCCAGGCAGCAAGGTAGACTACTTCAAAAAAGAAAGGATGGTTGAAACTTCTCTTGGCAGCCAGAATGCATTCACGAGGAGTTAGCCCAGCATACCAGTTAATTTGCAGATAATTCCAAACCCTGGTGCTGAAAGAGTAGTGGAAAAAAAGATGATTTCTGTCTTCATGCAAGTGGGCTATGCACAGTGGGCATGAGTTATCATCCTCCTGTGATCTCCAATGTCTTCGTAGCAACATATCCCTCGTATTGAGTCTATCATTCAGCATTAGCCAGGCAAAAACTTTTATTTTCATAACACACTTACTCTTCCATATCCATTTACAGGGATCATCATCAGGTAAGTGAGCATGGGCCATAATGTAAAAACTCTTGGCAGAGTATTGACCATTACGAGGTATCCATGACCAAGTGTCAGGTTCAAGGGGCCTCCTTTGCAGTGTGGATAGATGAGATGTTAGAGACATCAGTTCATCCATTGCTTCCTGGGACAATGGCAGTTGGAAGTAGGTTGAAATATCAAAATCCTCAATGAAATCTCTGACTAAAATCTTATCATCCAGTGTGAATGAAAACAACCTAGGAAATCTCTCTTTAATTGGTTGGTGGCTTCCACCTAAGATCCATGTATCATGCCAAAAGAGAGAGCTATTTCCATCATTGATTGTAATAATACAGTGATTTCTGTAGGTGTCATGTAGTTTCATGATGTCTCTCCACCAAAAGGATCCACATTGAACTGTTGCATGAGGAACCACTCCACCATAGTAGGTGTCCCAGATCAAGGAAACCCATGGTATATCAGCCCTATTGTAAAACTTGTGTAAGTGTTTGGTAAGTAGGGCCTTGTTCTGGATTGCAAGGTTTATTATGCCCATGCCTCCCTTATCTTTTGGTTTACAAACCATTGGCCAGGCAGCTAATGACTGTTTAGGTGTATCAGAGTTTCCCCTCCATAAGCATTGCCTCATAATTCTCTCAAGCTGCTTAATGATAGTAGCTGGCAAGCTAAGACTGCAAAGGAAATATATTGGCAAGGAGGTAAGAACAGACACTAGCAGTTGTAGTCTAGCCCCCTGGGAGAGGAGGGAGGAGCTAGCAGAGAGTCTTCTTTCCACTCTATCTACCACAGGCACTAGGTCTTGAACTCTTGGTTTTGTGGTTCCCACAGGTAGGCCTAGGTAGGTAAAAGGAAGGGACCCAACCTGACATCCAAAAATTGCTGCCAATCTATTAGTTTCTTCCTGGGAGACATTAATTGGAAGAATGCAGGACTTCTGAAAGTTGACTTTCAAACCAGTTGATTTGGAAAAGGCCAGTAACATTTGCTTTAGAGCTAGGAGTTGTACTTCATCAGCTTGGGTGATTAACAAGGTGTCATCTGCATATTGGACAATTGGAAAATCTGGATCATTAGAGGGAATGGGCAGAGTAAGCAGTCCCTGTTGTAGCATATGGTTGACCACAGATTGGAGAAGGTCAGCAGCAATCACAAACAGAAGAGGAGAAAGGGGATCCCCCTGTCTGACACCACGTTTACAAACAAATTGTTTGCCAGGCACACCATTCAATAAGATAGAAGAAGATCCTGATGACAATAGTTCCTTGACCCATCCAATCCATTTGGCATCAACCCTTATATTTCAACATCAGTAGGATGAGGTCATGTTCAACAGTATCAAATGCTTTAGCAAAATCCAACTTGATGATAAGAATGGGTCTTTTGGACTAGTGACACTGATGTATGTATTCCAAGCTCCAAGCAATGCAGTCCTGAATAGACCTTGACTTAAGGAAGCCATATTGATTTTTATGGATGCATGTGAGGATGACTTTCTGCAGTCTATTAGCCAATAGCTTAGTTAGGAACTTCAGACAAGTATTTGTGAGAGATATTGGCCTAAAGTCATTTGGCCCCTCAGGAGAAAGGATTTTTGGGATGAGTGTGACAAGAGATCCATTGATACTCTGTAAGGAGATTCTTCCTTCGTAGAAGTCCTGCATTAACTTGAGGAAATCATCTTTAATTATGTGCCAGCATTTCTTAACAAACATTCCAGTAAAGCCATCTGGTCCTGGGGCTCTGTCAAGAGGTAGAAATTTCAAAACCTCATTTATCTCATCCTCAGTAAAAGGCCCAGATAAGCTCTCTAAGCCAGGGACTGGTTGTATCAAGGCCCTAAGATCAAACAACATGTCAATTCCACATTTAACTCCCAATCTGTCTTTATATGAGGACCAGAGTAGTCCAGCCATTTCATTGTGAGTTGACAAAGTCACACCATCCTCAGTTACCAAGCTGGAAATGGAATTCCTTCTAAACCTCTCTGTTGCCATAGCTTGAAAAAACTTGGAATTTTCCTCACCCACTTTGATCCACCTGATGGTACACCTTTGTTTCCAATAAATGTACTGCAGGTGAAGGAGCTCTTCCAGGTGTAATTTCACAATTTTCCTGAAATTAAATTCTGGTCTAAACAGTGGTCTGGTTTCCTCTAAGTTATCAAAAGCTAGGATGACTACATTGCAGGCATTCATAGATAGCTTCAACCTGGATATTCCTGTGTGCCATTTCTTAAGCTCTGACCTTAACCTTTTAAACTTATGGGTGAGGATTGCAGCAGAGTTAGATAAGTGCGTGGGGGCAGACCAGGACCTTTCAACACATTCCATAAACCCAGGCATATCAACCCAGTAGTTTTCAAAACGAAAAACCTTAGCTTTTGGTATGGAGGTAGAGATTGAGACCACACAAGGCACATGATCAGAAGTAGTTTTGGCCAGTGGGTAGACCATGGTGTTGGGATACTCTGCAGTCCAAGAAGGAGTTGTGAAGAACCAGTCCAACTGTTCCAAAAGAGGAGTTTCTTGCATGTTTGACCAGTTATGTTGTGACATTTGATAGCACACAAGGTGTTCCTCCGATATTAGGGAGTTGCATAATCTCATAGTCAGAGGAACATGTATAAGTCATGAAGAAAGCAATAGCAATAAAACTAAACGATCATTATGCTAAGCTAACTGATGGGTCTTATCCACCACATCATTCTCTAATGTCGTGATCCAGTTCATCAAATGACAACACATGTCTATGGCTAGGAAACATAACCATCTTTGTTAACGAAGTTTCAGTTGGATCCTGCAAACTTGAACGTTAGCAATCAATAAATAATGTTTTGCAAGAGCCATAAGAAACTAACATCAAACTTGTAAAACTAACCAGTTTTGGCAACGTATTTAATTACACATGACCAGCTATTAAAGTAACAAGTCGGTACCGTTTACTAGCAACACATGCATCTGTAAATTTCTTTGATGTAAGAAAAATGATTCCAACATATATATAAGTTAAAAAGACGGTGTCCCTCATATAAACCTGACAGTTGTCTATCTATGAACATGCAAACATTACTAGTGCTACAACTGATAACAGCAAACCATTTAAACAAACAGGGTATCGGAACGTAAATTACACGTGAATTCTGCTACACCCTAGAAGTACATATGACCAGCTATCTATGTGCTTAAGTATCTACTTAAGTTTAGGCAAACAGGTAATTCTTAACAGTACATATCAAACACATAGATAGGCACAGTCTATAATAGGATTAACAGGCTATGGCATTATGTTATCAGTGGCAAACTAAATTAAGCCAAGCAACATAATCGAACAATTTTGCAATAAGTGGCTAACTAAAATTCCGAGAAGTGGGTAACTAAACTTACGCTAGATCTTTGTACAGGCACGCAGCAACTTGTTTTTTGCTTACAAGGTTCTACGAAGGAGTCCATGGCATCAATTGCTTGGATACGCAGTCCCAATACTTCTTTCTTTCCACATTGCATTGGTAAGTCGAATGGTTAATCTGGTAAGATTGTGCGTCCTTGATATGTTATATGAGGACGTGTAGTCAGACTAGTTGTAGCCACACACATCACACTGGCTTTTACTGTATATTTCATGCGATTACATTTGGCATATCGAGATCTAAGCAATCTACAATAGGATAAAAAGACTGGCATCCTTCACATTATTGGCGAACTCAGTTCATAGAAACAAGCAATTCAACCATTCTGTGGGTAAATCAAAAGGACCAATGGAATATTTTTCACTACCCCAGTCATACACGCAAAAAGGGGCGACGCCACCGTAGGGGCTGGTATGGGCGGCCGCCTCGAATGGCTGGAAAGTGTGGACCTAGTTTGACTCGTCTAGGTTGGCCCAGGCTAGTTATGTTCATCCCAATGCACGAGTAGGCAATGTAAAAATCAAGAAAACACGTTTCAATTTGGATGGGCCAATAACATAAGTGCAAGGCAGACCCTATAGCAGGCTCGCGGCCCAAACGAGCGCCTCCCATATCGATCAACACCAGGAAAAATCCCAATTCGTTCCTTCCAGCCTCCAGTCTAGTTCGCTCCTAACCTAGCCACCGCTGGACAGACCAACACAGCACTTCCTTGCGCCCTCGTTGGAGGGAGGTCACCGGGCTTCAAGCGAATGGAAGGACAAGGAGATGAAGATCCAACCCTGGGTGTAGCCTGCGTGGGAGGCATCGGCGGCAGCATGGGCATGGCATCGAGTTTGCGCAAACGGACAGTCGCAGCTTGCAAGAGCAGCATGCGCAACAAGTAGGTACATCACATCCCTGGTTATATCTAATTCAACTGTTCAATTTCTGGCCAATAGTTAAACCTGACGGCATTGTGAAACTGCTTGTATGTAGGGAATCTATGAGAATATGAAACCAATTTCTGCTTATTTTATAACTCCCCCAATCAATACTGAACTGATTAAATCTGATGTATCTGTTGGCGTCTTGGGAATGGGGGTACCCAGACTTGCCTGCTTGCGGCCCACGGCGTGGCTCTACGGGCGGCCCGGGACGGCCCATCTTCATCAGCAACCACCCAACACTCTCGCGAGGGGCCAAGCCTCGTGAGGCGGACGACACAGGACCTCCTCAGGGGTGGCCTCGCTAGGCTGGCTCCTGAGGAGCGGAGATATCAAGGCGAGGGGCACCTCGTGAGGTTCACGTGACATGAGCCATGATGACCGAAGCCAGGCGGGAGTGCCCGTTCCCTCTTCAGTGCTAAAGAAGCCGGCGCAGGCCAGGAGTCCCGAGGCATTAGGAAAAGGTTTCCATATCGGTGCAACAAGACCAAGACCAGCAGGATGGCAGGACAGAGGTCACCGCGGAGCCCACAGCTGCATCACCACCAGAGCCTTTGGCAGGCAAAGACCACCTTTTGTCAGGATAACTTGTACTAATTGTCTCCCTTCAAAATTGGCCGTTGTGGGATCCCTCCCGCCTAACATTTGGGAAGAGGGCCAGGGCCTCTATAAATAGGGCTAGCCACCACCGTAGCAAGGGACGGATCATTCAGACCATCCTCAGACACACCAGCTCATTGAGCTCAAGAACACCTCTCCTTAGGAGGCTGTTCATCCATTGTACTAATCCATCCTCAACCCGCGAGGCAATCCACCACATCACACTGGAGTTGGGTATTACACCACAATGGCGGCCCAAACCAGTATAAACCCCCGAGTCTCTTGTTCCTTGGGTTCCGCAAGTTCGGCCTTGAGATCGTTGCAAGGGCAAGCTAGGGAGAAAGATCTTCGTGCGCACCCCAGAGTTCGAACCTCAAGTGTTTGCCGGAACCCCGAATCCGACATTTGGAGCACCAGGTAGGGGTGCGCCGAAGCTTCTTCTCCGTCGACCGACCCGCTGTTGCCCCGTGACTCCTATGTCTGACGGTCCGAGGACCCAGGCTGACCACTGGGCGGCATGGCCTGCCCGGGCGCTGCCATCTACTCTAGAATACCACAACTCCGCGCTCCAAGCGGCCCGCTCGCCGCCCAACACCCGCGGGCCCGGGCAGCGCGGGTCACGGCCGGCCACCATCGCACCGTGGCGCACGTGCGCAGCCGCACAATCCTCAGGTTATGCTACGGCAACGGAACCGCACACCCGACGGGAGTAGGCGAACATGCGAGTCGCACTCATCGTAGCACGGGAGCTGCTGCGGTGCAGGCTGGCGGAGGGCGGCCGCGATGCACTACTGCAGCGAGTCGCCGAACTACTGGATGCCGCCTGCAGGGGTACGCCACCCTTCTACTCCATGACCACGCCCAGGTTGTGGTGGAAGCGCGCACGGGGCTGGGCGAGCCCGCGCACCCCTTAGGGTTTCAGGGGGATCCGATGACGTCGGCGCGGGCCCTGGCGTGGGCCGTCCTGCCGCGACCACTCTATCGCTAGGAGGGACAAGCACCGACGGCCCGCCGCGAGGACGCGCCAGGACACCACACAGCGGCCACCAGGGCCAAGCGCCGCGGCTAGCGGCTCAATGCGCGGAGCACCTGGGCGGCAGTTCTGGTGAGGTGGTTTCGGACGCCTACGTGCCCCGCATGGTGAGCCCAGAATACTTGCCGAGGGAAGGCCCCAATCCGTTCCCAAGACCAAGATGGGCGGCTAGGGGGCCCGAGCGCAGATCTTCCACGAGCCGCCCGGAGGCTTCGCCGCCCCCTTCAGCGATGACGACGGCGGGGTACGGTTAGTATCTCAGGAGCAAGCTTACGCTAACCCCGAACTGCAGGAGAACCAGGTTGCGGTAGCAGTTAGAGACCTCAGGGCAGTGGCCTAGTCAGTGGCAGGAGTGGTGCTCTGGGGGCTGCACGGGAGAGGCGCCGAGCCAGGCCCTCCCCCGTGCCACACAGAGCATGGTGCTGCACGGAGGTAGGCCCTCTGCCGGGGAAGCGCCGGCAAGCCTTTCCCCCCAGTAGAGGACCCGTTGTCGCCGAGGGTGCCGCCAGCATCCTCTTTACCCCTTGGTCTCATCTTGGTTTCCGGACGCCCCAATGGTGGTCAAGGGTGGCGCAGGGCGGGCCCCTCGCATGGCGATATGAAGGCTCACGCCTATGAAGGTCTCCGCTCGTGACACTCTCACGTAATACTGAGTGGGGTTGTACACACCCTGTAGTCTCCGGAGTGCCGCCCTTGGGCCTTGGGGGCTCCCACCCACGTCCTAGTGGAAGCACCATGCTCTGCGCTGGCCGTCGACCCTGTTCCCCAATGACCATGCTCACAGCGAGTGAAAGCACTTAGCTCCGCGCTGGTGGGAAGACAACAAGACTAGCGGTGCCGGACGCGGCTGTTTGCTTTCAACCCCTTTTTTGTAGCTCGATTTGCCGCCTTTTGGATTTGAACTTGAAGGCGTATTTTCGTTTGCAAGCGTGGGGGCGTCTTATCTCATTCGTGTTGATTTTTTGAGTTTTCTGGTTCAGTGCCTTGCTTCGAGCCTTGCGCCTACTACCCCTTCCCTTGCAAGCACCTCGCAAGCGGGGCCTGGTCATGGTATGCGCGTGCTACACGCACACCCTGCCATGGTCTGGTGCTCGTTTCTCACAGACCCTCTCGGATGGACTAGAGGCTCTTCAGAAGCCCAAAACCTCGCGAGCCCGTGAAGGACTGCTCTCGGGAGCCTGTGGAGAACTCCCATCAAGAGGAATGCACATCGGCAACTAGAAGACTAGTTCGAGGCCTACCTGGGCTGAGGTAAGTTACAATGACAAGCCGCTGAGGAGCTCGTGGGCTCGCAAAAGCACATTTCAAGTCTGGCTTAAGGAATAAAACATCAATCTGATTACATGAGGGGCTCCCCCTCCCCAAAATGCTCTTACACCTTGAGGGGCCGTGTCCAAGCTTTTGATTGCAGGCTCAAAGCAAAGGATCGCAGGCTCAATCGGACATGTCGCTCGCAGCATCTTCCGAATCGCTCCCAAGCATGTTGCTGGCGCTGTCACTGGCGTCGTCTTCACCATCATCAACCGCGCTGCCTTCTTCCACCACGACCACCACCGCGTCATCCTTGGAAGAGAAAGCCCTGACCAGAGCGTCCACATTATCGTCCACCCAGCGAGCCAAGTTGTCCCGGATGGCTCCGAGCACTGGAGCGATGGCGGCGTTAAAGTCGAATTGGGGATCGATGCTCTGGAGATGACTGAAAACGCGCGCTCGTGGAGGCCTCGTCTCTTTTCTTCAACAAGCTCGTGAGCCCTCTCGGCCTGGTCCTCTAGGCGTGTCACGACGTCGGTAAAGAAGCAGAGATGGCTGGCATAATCTTCTTTGTGGGGATGAGGGGCGTGTTCATCGCAGATGGTGTCCAGCGCCTGGTTGGCCCTCACCCTGAGGGCCCGGAGCATGGGAGTGTGCTCGCGCTGCAACATCTGCTGGCAGAGCGCTTCCTCCCTACTCTACTGTGGTGGAGATGTGCCCTAGAGGCAATCATGTATGATGATATTTCCTATGTGTTTATGAATAAATATAGTCCTTGGACATTATCATGATGTGTATCAGCAAGTATGTGAATTGTTTGTGGGACTATGCATTGTATGATGACTGTCCTAAAAGGTCCCTAGTCGAAAGGGCTGTGTGGACACGCAGCCGACTAGACTAGCATATGAAACGGTCGAAGGCTTTGGCTCACTAGACATAGAGCATTGGATGCCAACCGGATAATATGTACTCGGAACGATATGGTTGGATTCGACGTAGTCGGATCCGAGTTGAGACAAGGTCCGAGTCGGACAGACCCAACTATGAGACGTAGCGATATGTCATATGTGAGTCTCTAGTACAACATATGTTCTATGTCCTAAGACCTGAGCTGGCGCATGTACTCGGGATGGTGACAGACTTGATTTGGGCCAACCAAATGCTACTCCTTGACTGGGTAGTTAGAAAGGTAGGTTTCGGGCTTGTCCAGACCCATGCTGCTAGACATGGTCGAGCAAGATGGGATTTTCCCTCTGATGAGGAGAGATATACTCTGGGCCCCTTGTGTGATCCGACCAAGATAGGCATGGCCATGTGATATGTCTCCGTCGTATCTACTTTTCCAAACACTTTTGCCCTTGTTTTGGACTCTAACTTGTATGATTTGAATGGAACTAACCCGGACTGACGCTGTTTTCAGCAGAATTGCCATGTGTTGTTTTATGTGCAGAAAACAAATATTCTCGGAATGACCTGAAACTCCACGGAACATCTTAGAAAAAATAATAAAAAATCCTCGACAAAGATGAAGACCAGGGGGCCCACACCCTGTCCACGAGGGGGGGGCCCTTAGGGCGCGCCCCTACCTCGTGGGCCCCCTGGATGCTCTCCGACGCCAACTCCAACTCTATATATTTGCTTTCAGAGAGAAAAAATAGAGGAGAAGAAATCATCACGTTTTACGATACGAAGCCGCCGCTAAGCCTTAAAACCTCTCGGGAGGGCTGATCTGGAGTCCGTTCGGGGCTCCGGAGAGGGGGATTCGTCGCCGTCATCATCATCAACCATCCTCCATCACCAATTTCATGATGCTCACCGCCGTGCGTGAGTAATTCCATCGTAGGCTTGCTGGACGGTGATGGGTGGGATGAGACTTATCATGTAATCGAGTTAGTTTTGTTAGGGATTGATCCCTAGTATCCATTATGTTCTGAGATTGATGTTCCTATGACTTTGCTATGCTTAATGCTTGTCACTAGGGCCCGAGTGCCATGATTTCAGATCTGAACCTATTATGTTTTCATGAATATATGTGAGTTCTTGATCCGATCTTGCAAGTCTATAGTCACCTACTATGTGTTATGATCCGGCAACCCCGAAGTGACAATAATCGGGACCACTCCCGGTGATGACCATAGTTTGAGGAGTTCATGTATTCACTATGTGCTAATGCTTTGTTCCGGTTCTCTATTAAAAGGAGGCCTTAATATCCCTTAGTTTCCAATAGGACCCCGCTGCCACGGGAGGGTAGTCAAAAGATGTCATGCAAGTTCTTTTCCATAAGCACGTATGACTATATACGGAATACATGCCTACACTACATTGATGAATTGGAGCTAGTTCTGTGTCACCCTATGTTATGACTGTTACATGATGAACCGCATCCGGCATAATTATCCATCACTGATCCAGTGCCTACGAGTTTTCCATATACTGGTTTACACTTATTTACTTTCCCGCTGCTACTGTTACAATCACTACAAAATACCAAAAACATTACTTTTGTTGTCTTTACTTTTGTTGCCGCTACCACCACTATCATATTACTTTGCTACTAAACACTTTGCTGCAGATACTAAGTTTCCAGGTGTGGTTGAATTGACAACTCAGCTGCTAATACTTGAGAATATTCTTTGGCTCCCCTTGTGTCGAATCAATAAATTTGGGTTGAATACTCTACCCTTGAAAGCTGTTGCGATCCCCTATACTTGTGGGTTATCAAGACCAATTTCTGGCGCCGTTCCTGGGGATCATAGCTCTATTCTTTGAGTCACTTGGGATTTATATCTGCTTATCATTATGAAGAACTTGATAGATCCAAAAACCAAGATCTATCCCTCAACTACGAGGGGAGGTAAGGAACTGCCATCTAGCTCTGCACTTGATTCACCTTCTGTTATGAGTAAGTTTGCGACACCTACACCTGCTTCTGCTATTTGTTCTGATATGTCGCATGTTTTTGATGATGCCACTTCTGCTATGGATGATACTTATGATGAAACTGCTTCTATGCCTGATACTACTGTGCCCCTTGGTGAATTTCTTGATGAACAAATTGCTAGGGCTAGAGAAAAAGAAATTATTGAATTTGAATATGATGATGAAAATATGCCTGTTATTCCTGAGGGCTATCTTTTTGATATGGAATCTTCTGCCGCTATTTTAGCTTGCAAAGATAGATATGAGCTTAAGAGGTTATTAGTTCAATGGAACAAAGAATCACTTAGAGATAAAATGAAACCCGACCCTGCTTTTGCTACTTCACCTATATGTGTTCCTAATAAGGATTATGAATTCTCTGTTGATCCTGATATAATTACTTTGGTGGAATCTAATCCGTTTTATGGCTATGAATCTGAAACTATTGTGGCACATCTTACTAAGTTAATTGATATAGTTGCCCTGTTCACTAATGATGAGAGATCGTGTTACTTCTATATACTCAAAATATTTCCGTTCTCATTAAAGGTTGATGCTAAGATATGGTTTAATTCTCTTGATCCTGGTCGTGTGCGTAGTCCCCAGGATATGATTTATCACTTCTTTGCTAAATATTTCCCTGCTCATAAGAAACAAGCTGCTTTGAGGGAAATATACAACTTCATGCAAATTAAAGAAGAGAGTCTCCCACAAGCTTGGGGGAGGCTTCTCAAGTTACTTAACGCTTTGCCTGATCATCCTCTTAAGAAACCTGAAATACTTGATATCTTTTATAATGGACTAACTGATGCTTCCAGAGATTACCTGGATAGTTGTGCTGGTTCTCTTTTCAGGCAAAGAACACCGGATGAAGCTGAAATTCTATTGAATAATATGTTGACAAATGAAAATAATTGGGCACCTCCAGAGCCAACTCTTGCTCCAATTACTGAGCCTATTCTTAAACCAACTCCGAAGAAGAGAGGTGTTCTATTCCTCAGTCCCGAAGATATGCAAGACGCAAAGAAATCTATGAAAGAAAAAGGTATTAAAGCTGAAGACGTTAAGAATTTACCTCCTATTGAAGAAATACATGGTCTTAATTCACTGCCTGTTGAAGAAACTTATGATCTCAATTCTTTATTTATTGAAGAACCTCCTGACCCCGATATCTCGACACAGGCAGTAAAGGTAAATTCTCTCTATAGATATGATAAAGCTGAAGTCCCTCCTACTAAAATTGCTAGTCTGTGCTTGGATGAGTTTGATAACTTTATGTTTAAGCAAGACGACTTCAATGCTTATTTTGGTAGACAATTAAAAGAAAATGCTTATATGATTAGACGCTTGGGTGATTATATGGCTAATATTAAAGGTGAACTTAAACTTGTTAGCAAACATGCTACTAAGGTTACCACTCAAGTAGAACAAGTACTTAAGGCTCAAAAAGAAGTGCTTGATGAAATGAATAGTAAGAAAAATGATTATGCTGTTAGAGTGGCTACTAGAACTGGTAGAATGACTCAGGAACCTTTGTATCCTGAAGGACACCCTAAGAGGATCGAGCAAGATTCTCAAAGAAATAATATTGATGTTCCTAGTTCTTCTAAAAAGAAGAAGAAGAAAAATGATAGAACTGTGCAAACTTCTAGTGAACCTACTTCTGAACCACCTGATAGTCCAAATGATATCTCTATGTCTGATGCTGAAACACAATCTGGTAATGAACATGAACCTAATGAAAATATTAATAATGATGTTCATGATGATGCTCAACCTAGTAATGACAATGATGTAGAAATTGAACCTGATGTTGATCTTGATAACCCACAATCAAAGAATCAACGTTATGATAAAAGAGACTTTGTTGCTAGGAAACATGGTAAAGAAAGGGAACCTTGGGTTCAAAAACCCATGCCTTTTCCTCCAAAACCATCCAAGAAAAAGGATGATGACGATTTTGAGCTCTTTGCTGAAATGATTAGGCCTATCTTTTTGCATATGCGATTAACTGATGTGCTCAAAATGAATCCTTATGCTAAATATATGAAGGATATCATTACTAATAAAAGAAAGATACCGGAAGCTGCAATTTCCACCATGCTTGCTAATTATACTTTTATGGGTGGAATACCAAAGAAACTTGGAGATCCCGGAGTACCTACTATACCTTGCTCCATTAAAAGAAATTATATTAAAACTGCTTTATGTGATCTTGGACCCGGTATTAGTGTTATGCCTCTCTCTTTATATCGTAGACTTAAGTTGAATAAGCTGACACCTACTGAAATATCTTTGCAAATGGCTGATAAAAGAACTGCTATACATGTCGGTATCTATGAGGATGTGCATGTTGTGGTTGCAAATGTTACTATTTTAACGGACTTTGTTATTCTTGATATTCCCGAGGATTATAGTATGTCTATTATTCTTGGAAGACCTTTTCTTAATACTGCAGGGGCTGTTATTGATTGCAACAAAGGCAATGTCACTTTTCATGTTAATGGTAATGAGCATACGGTACACTTTCCGCGAAAACAACCTCAAGTTCATAGTATCAACTCCATTGGAAAAATTCCATCGATTATAATTGGAGATTTTGAATTTCCTCTTCCTACTGTCAAAAAGAAATATGATATACTTATTATAGGGGATGTTCATATCCCCGTTGAGGTAACTTAGTGTTATTCAAAATTTCTCCGGTTTCATGATTATCGGAATGCGTTTGTTAACAAGACTTGATCAACCTTGTTAGTGGATTCTTTTTGATGAGCATGAGATGGATGAAACTAGAAGCACAACCTTCTGTACTCTCTCTATATTTTCTGTTAATTAGTAGAAATAAAGTAAAAATAGTATTTTTCTGTCTGTTTCCTGACTTATCCATGCAATATAAAAATATCCCGAAAATAGAAGTCCTCAGAATTCCATGCCAATTTAATATGATTTTTTCAGGAATATTTGAGGATTTACTGTGCAAAAATTACCGCGGGAGGAGCTGCCACCAGGCCACGAGGGTGGTGGGCGCGCCCCCCTCTAGGGTGCGCCCCCCTGCCTCGTGGGCCCATGGTGGCCCTCCTCCACTTATCCCAGCACCCATCTTCTTCCTCTGTCTCACACAAACCCGAAAAACCAACTCGAGCACGAGTTCCAGCCACTTTTGCTGTGATTTTCGATCTCCTTGCTCAAAGCACCTCTCGCAAAACTGCTTGGGGAGATTGTTCCTTGGTATGTGACTCCTCCATTGGTCCAATTAGTTTTTGTTCTAGTGCTTTATTCTTTGCAAATTTTTGCTGCTTAGGTGACCCTGTTCTTGAGCTTGCATGTCAAATTTATATGGTCAAAGGTAGTTTTGATGCATGATATAGGCCCTAGGCACTTGTAGGAGTAGTTGCTATCGATATTATTGAGTTTGGTTTACTTTTATTTTGAAGTTAGTAAAAATTTCAGGATTTTTCAGAGATGTTCCAAGGTGGTTCCTCTACGAAGCAAGGACCCAGGATTGCTATGCGCGATGCTGACGACGATCCACCAAGAGACGCTCCAGTACGACCTTGCGAATGGCCGTCGGAAAATTTTATGGACTGTGCGGGAATTAAAGAAGAATTCAAAGCATATTTGCGCAATGCTGGTCTTGAGGATTTTGAGCCTAACAAATGCCCCCAGTATCATGATCTCACAAGTTCATTTGTGAGGAGGTTTGAGTATTCATCTTCACGTAATTCTCCTTCAGTCATGTTTGATCTCTATGACATATCTTATACCATGGACTTAGAGGATTTCACTTCTGCTTGCAAACTTCCATCATGGGGTGGTATTAGGGATCCCCCTAAATCTGAATTTAGAAACTTTCTTGATAGTATAATTGTAGGGGAATCTAGAGATATAACGCAGGCTACCATAGGGAGCATTCACTTTCCTGCTATACATTATTTTGCTCTCTTCATCGGTAGATGCATAAATGCTAAGGATGAAGCATGTCACATGTGTGTCCCTGACCTGAGCATTCCTAGGAGTGCTGTGTTAGGAGACCAATCTTATCATATGGGAATCATTGTAGCTCGTAGGTTGCATCATAATAAACATAATGGAGATTTCTTTGGAGAAATTTATGCAACCCGCTTAGCTCATTTTCTTGAGATAGACATTCGTGAGGGTGATACGGAGTTGCCTCCTGCATATTTAGATTATGACTCTATGGCTTCGCACCAGTTTGTCGAGAGGCCTGAATCACCTCTCTTATATCATTTAATTTTTGATAAATGACGTGTTTTCCGTATTACTCTCCCTGCTCCTGCCTTCTTTGATTCACAGACAGAAAGAAGATATGTTATTACCAGAGAGGAGGCAGAAGAGTACGAGAGGAGAGCGGAGGCAACTCGACTCCACGCTGCAGCTCAGCAGGCGATAACCGCTGCACATCAGTATGATCCCAACTATTCTTCATCGCAATACGACCCCAGCTACACCTATTGGGTATCCGCCAGGCTATCCCTGGCAATAGACCAACTTAGGCCAAAAGCCTAAGCTTGGGGGAGTACGTATTTCTCATAGACATTACATTTATGTTCACACACACTCGTTGCTAGATGTCGGTGCTCATACTTTTTCTCTGTAATATCCATGCTAGTTTAGTTTCTTTTTCCTGCTTTCTTCTTGTGTGTTTATTAAACCTTAAGAAAAACAAAAAAAATTAGTAGTAGTTTATTTTTCTGCTGTAGTAGTAATAATTAAAAAGAAAGCCCAACAATATTTCCCGTTCTTATTTTGCTTGATGGGAGCTTTCCCATGTAAATAGTTTTATTTCTTTTCTTTTCTTTGGGGGTCAGTAGGAGAAGACCATAATTAAATTGTTGAAGTGGCTCTTATATGCATTATTGTTGATTTAACCAAGAGCCCATATTGCGTTGTCTTCTCCTGTTTATTGAATGCTCGCAGAAGCTTTGTCCAATGCACGTACACTCTTATTATTATTCACACCGTTCGGTCGTGCAAGTGAAAGGCAATTATGATGATATATGATGAACTGACTGAGATGAGAAAAGCTGGTATGAACTCGACCTCTTTTGTTTTTGTAAATATGATGAGTCCCTCGTTCTTGATTCAGCTTATTATGAATAAACATGTTTGCAATGACAATTGTAGATCGTAGTTGCTTGTGCCATGCTTGATTAGCTATGAGTTATAATGATTTACCTTGTGTGCCAACATGCTATTGAGATGATTATGATGTGGTATGATGGGGTGGTATCCTCCTTTGAATGATTTAAGTGGCTTGACTTGGCACATGTTCACGCATGTAGTTGAAACAAATCAACATATCCTTCACGATATTTATGTTCATGGTGGATTATATCCTACTCATGCTTGCATCCAATGTTTATTAATTTTAATGCATGTACATGGCTGTTGTCGCTCTCTAGTTGGTCGCTTCCCAGTCTTTTGCTAGCCTTCACTTGTACTTATCGGGAATACTGCTTGTGCATCCAATCCCTTAAACCCCAAAGTTATTCCAGATGAGTCCACTATACCTTCCTATATGCGGTATCTACCTGCCATTCCAAGTAAATTTGTATGTGCCAAACTCTAAAACTTCAAATAAGCATTCTGTTTTGTATGCTCGAATAGCTCATGTATCAACCAAGGCTGTCCTTATCTTCCGTGTTAGGCGGGTTATTCTCAAGAGGAGTAGACTCCACTCCTCACTCACGAAAAAATGGATGGTCACCGGGATGCCCAGTCCCATGCTTTATGCAAACGAAATCAAAATGAATTGCAAACAAAACTCCCCCTAGGACCTGATGTCTGTTGGAGGCACTCGTTGTTACGAGCAAGCCATGGATTGATGCTTGTTGGTGGAGGGGGAGTATAAACTTTACCATTCTGTTTGGGAACCGCCTATAATGTGTTTAGCATGGGAGATATCGCCATCTCTTAGTTGTTACGTTGACAATGAAAGTATACCACTCAAAATACAATTTATCTCTATTGAAAAACTGAGCTCTGGCACCTCTACAAATCCCTACTTCCCTCTGCGAAGGGCATATCCATTTACTTTTATGTTGAGTCATCATCCTCTTATTAAAAAGCACTAGCTGGAGAGCGCAACTGTCATTTTCATTCATCACTATTAATCTATGTTGGGTGTGACTATGATTGGATCTCTTTTACCATGAATTACAATGTCTAGTCAGTCCTTGATCTTTAAAGGTGATCTGCATTTATGTTTTGCGGTCTCAGAAAGGGCTAGCGAGATACCATCTTGTTATATCATATTATGATTGTTTTGAGAAAGTGTTGTCATCCGAGATTTATTATTATGGCTTGCTAGTTGATTATGCTATCGATATGAGTAATTATGAGACCTGAGAATTATTGTAAATGTGGTTAGTTATGATCTCTGTTGAAAACTTGAATACTGGCTTAACATAGTTACAACAACAAGAGGAAACAGAGTTTGTAAAAGTTTTTCTTTCTTTCAGTTTGTCAACTGAATTGCTTGAGGACAAGCAAGGGTTTAACCTTGGGGAGTTGATACATCTCCGTTGTATCTACTTTTCCAAACACTTTTGCCCTTGTTTTGGACTCTAACTTGTATGATTTGAATGGACCTAACCCGGACTGACGTTGTTTTCGGCAGAATTGCCATGGTGTTGTATTATGTGCAGAAAACAAATATTCTCGGAATGACCTGAAACTCCATTGAACATCTTAGAAAAACTAATAAAATACCCTCGCCAAAGATGAATACCAGGGGGCCCACACCCTGTCCACGAGGGTGGGGGGCGCCCCCCTAGGGCGTGCCCCCTACCTCGTGGGCCCTAGCGTCACCGAACCTTAAGTGTGTAGACCCTACGGGTTCGGGAGACATGCAGACATGACCGAGACGACTCTCCGGTCAATAACCAATAGCGGGATCTGGATACCCATGTTGGCTCCCACATGCTCCATGATGATCTCATCGGATGAACCACGATGTCGAGGATTCAATCAATCCGTATACAATTCCCTTTGTCAATCGGTACGTTACTTGCCCGAGACTCGATCGTCGGTATCCCAATACCTTGTTCAGTCTCGTTACTGGCAAGTCACTTTACTCGTACCGTAATGCATGATCCCGTGATCAACCACTTTATCACATTGAGCTCATTATGATGATACATTACTGAGTGGGCCCAGAGATAGCTCTCCGTCATACGGAGTGACAAATCCCAGTCTCGATTCGTGTCAACCCAACAGGCACTTTCGGAGATACCTGTAATGTACCTTTATAGTCACCCAGTTACGTTGTGACGTTTGGCACACCCAAGGCACTCCTACGGTATCCGGAAGTTGCACAATCTCATGGTCTAAGGAAATGATACTTGACATTCAGAAAAGCTACAGCAAACGAACTACACAATCTTTGAGCTAAGCTTAGGATTGGGTCTTGTCCATCACATCATTATCCTAATGATGTGATCCCATTATCAATGACATCCAATGTCCATAGTCAGGAAAGCATGACTATCTTTTGATCAACGAGCTAGTCAAGTAGAGGCTCACTAGGGACGTGCATTATTCTCTACTGAGGTCTTTATGGTGTAAACCAGGCCTAAATAGGTTAGGTGCATTATTCTCTACTGATGGACATATTCACTAGGGACGTGCATTATTCTCATTGAGGCTCACTAGGAACGTGCATTATTCTTTACGTTTCAGTCTTTATGGTGTAAACCAGGCCTAAATAGTGCCCTTCGTAAGATGCCCCTTTTGTCCAGGTACGTGCATTATTCTGACGTGGCCACATGCCAAGACGTCAGCATCCTTCTCGATTGTGCTGAGAATTCGGTGGATGTGTATCAACAAGAGACAGTAAAAAAGGTTTACGCAGGGTCTTAATCTAAAAAGAATCCTTGGAATGGGTCCCTATTGCACGTCTGCGCCTGTGTCTCCGTTGTGCCGTATCCTGGACAGTTGTAGCACGATGGTCATCTGTAAAAGAGAGGAGTTTAGGTGAAAAAGTTGTCATGCAGGGAGATAGTTTTTTAAAGAAACCATGTATAACTAGAAATGAGTATAAATTGCCACTCGTCTGCACGCGTCGGGCCCCTTGTATTTGTAATAGTGGCGTGGCCATCAATGCGGTATAAATTACATATAGCAGCAACGGACTCGTCTAACCGCGTCCGTGGTCTTGACGACGTATCAAATACTTTAGTTGGCGAGGTAGTTTTTAGTGTGCGGCTACCAAGGCAGTCGCATTCTCTTCGGCGCGCAAGGATCTCTTAATACTTCCGTTCACTGCAATGATGTCGCGTGGACCGGGCATCTTGAGCGTCAGGGAAGCCTAATGTGGTATTGCATTAAAGCGAGCAAAAGCTTCGCGTCCAAGTAGTGCTTGATAGCCACTTTGGAACGGAGGGATGTGGAAGGTTAAATGTTCGCTACAGAAGTTATCAGGGAAGCCGAATATAACATTTAGTAGCAGGGAGCCCGTGCAATGAGCCCCTGGGCCTGGCGTTACTCCTTTAAAGGTAGTATTGCTATGGCGAATTTTCGTTGGGTCTATCCCCGTTTCGCGGATTATATCCTAGTATATCAGGTTTAGACTGCTGCCACCGTCCATTAGGACTCGTGTGAAGTGGTATCCGTCAATTATTGGGTCTAATAACGGGGCGGCCCATCCCGCACGCCGGATACTTGCTGAGTAATCACGATGGTCGAAAGTGATCGGTTGAGACGACCAGTGGCAAGACTCTGCGGTGATAGGCCCTTGGGCATATTTTTCTGGGAGTGCCGTTTTGTTTCTCCCCTTGATCACGTGTAACACGTTTACTGTTTTGACTTCTGGGGGAAATTTCTTTTGTTCCCCAGTGTCTTTCTTGAGAGGCTCATCCTCGTCTTCGCTTGGTGTATCCTCCCCCTTGTGTACGGCGTTGAGCTTGCCGGACTGCTTGAAGACCCAACATTCTCTGTGGGTATGATTAGCGGGTTTACCGGGGGTGCTATGGATCTAACATACTTGGTCCAGAATTTTGTTTAGGCTGGACAGTTCATCTCTGACGCCTTTAGAGGGCGGCTTTTGCTGACCTGGCCGAGAGCTTTTGAATCCGGCGTTTACTGCCGTGCTCTTCGTGCTGTCTTCTTTATTCCGGCGTTTGTTATTGCTGTTGCACGTGATTTCCCGTTTCCATCTCTAACTTCGGATGTACTGGGGTCGCTGGTGCTGCATCTGGCTAGCCAGCTATCCTCACCCGCGCAAAAGCGGGTCATGAGGCTTCTTAATGCTGCCTTTGTTCTCGGCTTTTCTTGGCCGAGGTGTCTGGCAAGCCATTCGTCACGGATGCTATGCTTAAAAGCTGCCAAGGCTTCGGCGTCTGGACAGTCGACAATTCGGTTCTTTTTAGTAAGAAACTTGTTCCAATGCTTTTGGGCTGACTCTCCAGGCTGTTGAGTTATATGACTCAAATCATCCGCGTCCGGAGGTCGGACATAAGTCCCTTGAAAATTTGTCCGAAAGGCGTCTTCGAGCTCTTCCCAGCTTCCAATGGAGCTTTCGGGGAGGCTCTTAAGCCAGTGCCGAGCCGGCCCTTTGAGCTTGAGGGGTAAATACTTAATGGCGTGGAGATCATCTCCCCGAGCCATATGGATATGGAGGATATAGTCCTCAATCCAGACCCCAGGGTCTATTGTTCCGTCGTATGCCTCTATGTTTACGAGTTTGAATCCCTCTGGAAATTCATGGTCCAGCACCTCATCGGTGAAACATAGGGGGTGTGCGGCACCCCTATATCTGGGTGTACTGCGTTGTTCGGATGTTTGTTGTGTTGCATCGTATGCTGGAGCACGCTTGCGTGGTCCATAGATGGATCTGGTTTCGCCCTCCTTTTGATGCGAGCCCTCGCGTAGACCGCGTATTGGCTTGTGTGCGGCGTTGCTTGCCGCTTTATGTTGGCCGTGAGGTCGTCTATCCGGCCAGATGGTTGTTTTAATTTTTGGTTGTGGGGGGCCTGAGTCCTCCTCATCGAATTCGGGTAGCAACTTCCGCTTTGGGTAGCTCCTTGGTGGGGCGATTGTCGCCGTACTTCGCTGCTGTGTTGAGTACTTTACTCCATCTGATTTGGAGTGTCTCCTGCGCAGCCTTGAGCCTTTGCTTCTGCTTTTTTAGACTCCTCACAGTGGCAACAAGCCTTTGACGGGCATTCTGCTGCTCCGGGTGCCTGTCCGGCGTTATGTCGTCCGGACTATTATCTTTGACAGAATTGGTTTGTTCGGTTTGATTCTCCGTATTGCCGTGGTCTGGCAGTGGTTCGCCCTGCTCCAACGCTGGGTCTGTATGATCGTTATTTCTGCCGAGGCGGGATTTGGGGCGGCGCTTGCGCCGCCGCTTTGACTGCTTCTCGAGGGAACAAGCCTTCGGTGCGTCCTTCCGTTCCTCGTCGTTGTCTTCTTTTGGTGTGTCCACCATGTATACGTCATATGATGAAGTGGACGTCCAGCGCATTGTGGGCGGTGGTTCCTCTTCGCCTCCTGCATCGTCGTCCGTACCGTCGATGTCTTCGGAGTCGAAGTCGAGCATGTCGGTTGAGTCATCAATAGTGGCTATTAAGTGGGTGGTGGGTGGGCGTCGAATTTCTTTGTCGTCTGCATCCCAATCCTGTTGGCCATAATCCGGCCAGGGCTCTCCTGACAAAGAGAGACCTTAGTGAATCCAGAATGTCGCCGAAGGGTGAGTGTTGAAAGATATCCGTGGTGGTGAATTCCATGATCGGTGCCCAATTGGATTCGATTGGCAGGGGCGCGGGCGGTTCGGAGTCAGAAAAAGAGTCCGGCACCTTGGAGTCACGGGCTGCGCAGAGGATTATGCTGGTGTTTGGCTCGATCGCCGTTGAGACTGCAGCCCCTGAGGCGGTGTCTAACCACCCGTCCTCGATTGGCACAATTGGCTCCGAGCTAAGGGTCGGAGCTGATGCGGGCGCGGCCTCTGGGGTACTGTTCGGCGGCAGAGCTAGTTCATACCCATCACGACAGTGTAGCGCACCCGGCTATGGCTCGAATCCGTCGAAGATCAAGTCTCCACGGATGTCGGCCGTGTAGTTCAAACTTCGAAATCTGACCTGATGGCCAGGGGCGTAGCTTTCAATCTGCTCCAGTTGGCCAAGCGAATTAGCCCGCAGTGCAAAGCCGCCGAATAAGAAGATCTGTTCGGGGAGAAAAGTCTCACCCTGGACCGCATCACTATCGATGATAGCAGGAGCCATCAAGCCTAACGGCGACGACACAGAGGAACTCTCAATGAAAGCACCAATGTCAGTGTCAAAACCGGCGGATCTCGGGTAGGGGGTCCCGAACTGTGCATCTAGGCTGGATGGTAACAGGAGGCAGGTGACACGATGTTTTACCCAGGTTCGGGCCCTCTTGATGGAGGTAAAACCCTACGTCCTGCTTGCTTAATATTGATGATATGGGTAGTACAAGAGTAGATCTACCACGAGATCAGAGAGGCTAAACCCTAGAAGCTAGCCTATGGTATCATTATGTGTTATGGTTGTTGTCCTACGGACTAAAACCCTCCGGTTTATATAGACACCGGAGACGGTTAGGGTTACACAAGGTTGGTTACAAAGGAGGAGATATCCATATACGTATTGCCTAGCTTGCCTTCCATGCCAAGTAGAGTCCCATCCGGACACGAGACGAAGTCTTCAATCTTGTATCTTAATAGTCTAACAGTCCGACCAATGGAGATAGTCCGGCTATCCGGAGACCCCCTAATCCAGGACTCCCTCAGGTGCCAAAACGGGTCTAGATTGGTTTTCGGTGGCTACGGAGCCCCACGGCGGCGGAACTTCTGATCTAGGTTAACCCCGAAGGGTTTCGGAATATTTGGGAATTTATAGTGCAAAGAGGAGGTGCGGGAGGCCACCGAGGTGGGCACAACACACCTGGGCGTGCCAGGGGCCCCTGGCGCGCCCTGGTGGGTTATGACCCCCTTAGGGCACCCCCAGGCGCTGCTCCGGCCCATCGGGAGTCTTCTGGTCCATAAAAATCCACAAAAAGTTTTGCGGTGTTTGGACTCCGTTTGATATTGATTTTCTACAATGTAAAAAACAAGCAAAAAACAACAACTGGCACTGGGCACTGGTTCAATAGGTTAGTCCCAAAAAATGTTATAAAGTTGCTATTAAATGATTGTAAAACATCCAAGAATGATAACATATTGGCATGAATACTTCATAAATTATAGATACATTGGAGACGTATCAGCATCCCCAAGCTTAATTCCTACTCATCCTCGAGTAGGTAAATGATAAAAGAAATAATTTATGAAGTGTGAATGCTAGCAAAGTGCATAAGTTTGATCAATGATAATTTCAATCACTTTTCCTAGCATCATAACATCAATTCTTTCTTATACAACTTCTCATGTTATCGTGGCAACCAATTCACATGTTAAGGTTCAAACAATGAATTCTCTTGAAATCCAACAACCTATGTTCTTAGTCACCAAGCAATTGCAATTCAATCTATTCAACAGATTTTAAGTAAGAGCTCCACATACTCAACCATCATATAGTCTTCTATGATTTCTAACACTCACCGCATACACATGAGCAAAATGTTTCAACCGGACACATAGAAAGATAGGGGCTTATTGTTTTGCCTCCCAACGTATTCACCTCAAGGGTGATGTCAACAATAATAACTCATGCTACCCATATTCAACTGGACATATGTTCCTAGATCTTTCCTCACCACATGATGCTTACCAAAAGAGAAAATAAAAAGGAATAGAGAGGAGTACTTTGACTCTTTGCATAAAAGTAAATACTGAAAAGTAAAAGATAGGCCCTTCGCAGAGGGGAGTAGAGGTTTCCATGTGCTTATTTGTTTGTATGCTCAATCCCTTAGTGCAAAAGAACGTCAGGTTATAAGTTCGTACAACGCTCAATTTTCTCTTACACTACATGATTTTGCTCTTTTAGAAGCAATTTTTATTGCCTTATTGCACCGATAACAACTTACTTGAAGGATTTTCTCAATCCTTAGGTAGGTATGGTGGACTCTTGGAAATAAGATTTGGGTTTAAGGGTTTTTTGGATTCACAAGTAGTATCTCTACTTGGTGCGGAATTTTTGGCTAGCAAAGATGGGGGGCAAGCACCACATGTTGAAGGATCTATGACAATATAACTTCTGTGTGAATATGAACAAACATAAACCATTAGGTTGTCTTCCTTGTCCAACGTCAACAATTTTTGCATATAAAATTTTGATGGTGGCTCACAATCACAAAAGATTTCCATGATAGTGTATTTGCATATGAAAGTTCTCTTCCTTATACTAATTATTCGTGAATTGCTTGTATGACTAGTATTGTGATTGTCAAGCCTCAAAAGATTTCACTTTCTAAACCCAATGTGAAGCTACCACTAGGCATGATATGATTTCAACTTCGTGACATTTAATTTATTCAACAATTTAGTCATAGGATATAAAGTGAAGCACAAGAGTAAATGACATAGAAAAGAGCTTCGTTGACGGGATGTGAATGTCGCTTACTTAGCCTGCCTAGCAACTATTTGAGGACTCCATTTTATTTAAAAACTTTCAGATCTAAGTATTTTATTAAATCAGCAAGCAAAACAAAATAAAATGACAATCCAAGGATAGCATGCATCATGTGAAGAAGCAAAAACTTAGGCTCAACCGATACTAACCGATAATTGTTGAAGAAGAAAGGTGGGATGCCTACCGGGGCATCCCCAAGCTTAGATGCTTGAGACTTCTTGAATATTATCTTGGGATGACTTGGGAATCCCCAAGCTTGAGCTTTTTTTTCTCCTTAATTCTTCTCATACCACGGTTTTCCTAAATCTCAAAATCTTCATCCACACAAAACTCAACAAGAACTCGTGAGATAAGTTAGTATAAACCAATGCAAAATCCTTACCATTCTCTACTATAGAAAATAACTAAAATTATTATTCAACATTGCATACTAAATGCCTTTGCATATTTAATACTCCTATCCTCAAATAGAATCATTAAACAAGCAAACATATGGAAACAATGCAAACATAACAGCAATCTGCCAAACCAGTACAGTCTGTAAAGAATGCAAGAGTATCAATACGTATTAAACTCCAAAAATTATGAAAATATGGCACACTGTAGAAAATTTATCATAGCTCATTTTGCAAAAAGTTTCAACATTTTATCACATTCTGACTTTTCTAGGGAATTTTTGCAACAACGGTAAATTTTCTGTTTTCAAACAGCAACATGTATACTTGCAAAATAAGCATTGCAAAGGCTATCATTGCCACTTTTATTGAAATAAAAGATGCAGAACATTACTATAAATAACATAAAGCAAATCCTAACAAAATAAATTGACGCTCCAAGCAAAACACATATCATGTGACGAATGAAAACATGGCTCCAAATGAGGTTACCGATAATGTTGGACACACAAGAGGGGATGCCTTCCAAGGCATCCCCAAGCTTAGTTGCTTGGATCTTCCTTGAATATTACCTTGGGGTGCCTTGGGAATCCCTGAGCTTAGGGTCTTGTCAGTCCTCATTCTCCTCATATCTTCAATCACACAAAACTTAATGGAACTTTGTGAGATAGGTTAGTACGATAAAGAGCAAAACATTTCACTTTTGGTACTGTCAAAGACAAGATTCATAATTGTTCTCACACAGTGCCTACTCCAACATATCATTTCCACAATTTATATTGAGCAATATAAGCCATAGAAACTAGAAAACAAGCAAACTATGCATTGAAAACATAATTTGTCAAAAACAGAACAATCTGTAGTAATCTGTACTCCAACCATACTTCTGCTACTCCAAGAAATCTGAAAAATTAGGACAACCTAAGCAATTTGTATATTAATCTTCTGCAACAACTCAAATGCACTCTTCTGTTAAAAACTAGAATTATTTTCATGAGCGCAAAAGCTTCTATTTTTCAGCAAGATCAAAGCAACTATCACCCAACATGATCCTAAAGGCTTTACTTGGCACTTTGTTGAAACAAACGCAATAAAACATGTTCAGTGCAGTAGCATAATCATGTGAACACACAAAAACAATAGGTAAAAGTGTTCGGTTGTCTCCCGACAAGCGCTGCCGGGGTACTGATCCACGGGCACCTATGGGACCGGCGGACCGGGCCCTTTTCGGTTCGGCGGGGGCGGAGGTCGTGCAAAGAGCAAATCGAGGCGATGCACGCGAGCGATTTACCCAGGTTCGGGCCGCACGGATGCGTAAAACCCTACTCCTGCTTTGTGGTTTGTATTGATTTCTTGCTCGGGAGCGCGAAGTGCCACAGTACACTTCAGCATCTAACGAGACCGAGCGTGAGTGTTCGAACCCCCCTCTACGTTGCACACGGGCCTCCTTTTATATGCTCAAGGGGTCACCGACAGGTGGCAACGGAGGCAAAGGGTAAAAATGGAAAGGCGATGTGGTGGGCACAGCTACCTGCTACAGTGTATCATACCTAACCCTGACGGCAGGGGACAAGGGCCTTAAATGCCCGTCAGTGTCGCCTAAACAGTGCGAAAAGGGACCGCCAGGGACGCCACCGTTCGCCACGATGGCGATCTTGTCAGCGCCGCTTGCCACCGCACACCGCTGGCTGCACAGCCTCACGCCACGTACGTCTGGAAGGGCCCCAGAGCGACACGTTGGTGGATGTGCTGGAGCGCGGGCCCGGGGAGGTGGCTTGCCGCGGCAAGCGCCTTGCCGCTGTCGTTGTCTTGTCGCGTCCGGGAGCTTGTCGCTCACCGGGCCTTGCCGGGACGCGTGGTGCGCCGCGGCAAGTTCCTTGAAATGCCTTGGGTGGCCTTCCCGGCAAGCTCCTCTTGTCGGGGTCTTGGGATGCTTTTGTTAGCCTTCCTGGCAAGCTCCTCTTGCCGGGGCCTTGTCTCCTTGACTTGGATACTTTGTTATTGAATGGCTCCAAAGGAACCCCGGGGGACCTTGGCGGTCACCCGGCAAGCCTTGCCACGGGATGCTGCGACTGCCCGTGCACAAGTTCGGGATACTAGGGTACCCCTACTCTAGTACACCGATAGGAGCCCCCGGGCCTGGGCCATACACGGTGCCGAGCGCTGTTGGGCCAGGCCCAAAACAGGGCACGGGCACGCGCGGCCTAGGTTACGCCGTATCTTACTCCGTATCCACCGCGCCCTCCCCGAACGGCACGCGTTGAATGCGGCGTCGTGGGAGAGATCGTGGGTGGTTTCTTTATTCGGAAATGCGGAACGTCCGCCCCCTCCCTCTTTATAAACAGGGGAAACAGGGGCAGTTCGCCCACTTGCCCGTTGCCGTTCCAATCTCAGAAATCTCCGCCGCTCCCTCGCCTTCCCAAAGCTGAGAGAGAGAGAGAGCAGCGCTCCGCCCCCACATCGCCACCAGCACCACCGACGTCGTCGACCTCCTCCACTGCTTCCGCCATGGCTCCAAAAGCCGACAAGGGGAAGGCCGTGAAGTCGACCAAGGCGCAGCGGCTCGCGGCGCTGCGGAAGGAGCGGGTCGTCTTCCCCCCCCCCAAGCTTGGCGCGAAGGAGCTGAGGGAAAACTACTATCTTTTCTGGTCGGCGGAGACGCGCGCGCATCCGCGCACAAAGGTACTCCCCGCCGCTGCTTGGAAGAAAGCTCCGAATGGATACCCCTTTTTTGCTCTGTTCTTCTACTGCGGGCTCTGCCCGCCTTTCTCTTATTTCTTCTGCGACATCATGAATACCTATGGATTCCACCTCCTTGACTTCACCCCCAACGCCATTCTGACGATGGCAGTTTTCGCACATCTCTGCGAAAACTTTGTCGGAGTCCTTCCCAACGTAGCCCTCTTCCGCCAGAAAGGAGAAGATAATGGTATGGACCAGGCGTCGTCCAAGAAAGTTTTGCCTTGCTGGGAAGCAAACAACAGAAAAGCTAAGTTGCCAAAGTTTGAGCAATCAAATTTTTTAAATTTTAAGTTATCTCCCTTGAATGACCGCACTTTGTATGGAAAACCTGTGCGCGGAGGAACCAACTCGTAGCTAGTTGCGCCCTTACTTTGTTTCAAGTCGGCTCAACAACTTAAGTGAGCTGCTAGCGCCCTTACTTTGTTTCGAGTCCGGTCAGCAACTTAAGTGAGCCGCTAGCGCCCTTACTTTGTTTCGAGTCCGCTCAACAACTTAAGTGAGCTGCAACTAGTCGCGACAAGGTTTCTTGTCGGTAGCGGCACCGCCAGCAGGCTGCTGACGTCCCGCACTCAGCGCTCGCGGCTCTGGTGCCTGCACCGGCAAGTTCCCTAAAAGAGTAGGGTAAAAAGACATACAAAGGAAGGGATCAAGTAAAGGGAATAACATTGCAATCATTCCATAGAACAAAGCTATATTACAAAGATAGCTTGTCGCAGCTCAAACAGATTGTTTTCATGGCATGATAAACAGCGACAAGGAAAGAAGAAATGGGCGGCCTAATCTACGCGATCGCCTTCGACCCTCTTGATTCCGCTCACCTTGTCCACAATGGGTGCGACAAGGGCCTTGAGCTCCTCCAGATCAGCTTCCGGCGGCAAGGTCCTGAGGACGTTGGTGAGGCGGAGGCCCGGATTGCGGAAGGCCACCTTCATCAACACTTTCTGAAGAGCTCCCGCGCAGATCTTGCGCGACTCGTCAGCCAGTTGCTTGGGGATCCTCTCCCGGAGTTGCTGGAGGGTTGTCGCTACGCCCTTGAAGAACAAGACGAGCTTGGCGCTGGGTTGGAGGTTCTCGTCGGAGGGATACCCGAGATCCTCCATCCCCAGCTGCGCCAGCTCCTTGTCGATGTCTGTGGCGGTATTCACAAGACTCTCCGTCCAATGCGTCACAGTCTCCCTAAAAGCGTTCTGGGCGGCGGCAGCACTCTCCAGCAGCGCCTTGTCGGCCTTGATTTCCTCCTTCAAGGCCGCCTCCCGCTTCTTGGCGCTGTCCAGAGTCTTGGTCAAAGTGGTTAGCTTCAACTCAAGATCCACGTTGGAGACCTTGGCGGCGCTGAGCTCTTTGCCCTTCTTGGCAAGATCGGCTTCTAGCCGCGCCACCTTCGTCTCCAACTCCTTCTTGGCGGCCTCGGCGGCGGCAGCGTCCTCTGCTTGCTTGAGGGCTCCGTCAAGTTTCCCCTCGCGCGCGGTAAGCTCCTCCTCGTGGGCGTCAAGATTGACCTTCCGCTGCGCCAGCTCGCCCTCCTCCGCGGCTAGCTTCACAGCGGCAAGTCGCTGCTGCTCTTCGACTTCGGCCTTCTCGAGGAGGAAGGCCTTCTGCGCTTCAGCGAGATGCTCCCGCTCCTCCGCCAGGGATCGGAGGGCTTCCCGGTGGAAACCCCCGAGCTCTTCCGTGTGCTTTTCAATGTCTGCTCCCGCCTTCGCGACAAGCGCCTCGCAGGACTCCAGCTTGGCTTGCCGCGCGCGGTAGAGCGACATCAGCTTCCGCAGCAGCCGCTCTTCTTCGGGCTCGCTGCTGCTGCTGCTTGTCGCGTCAACCACCGTCAACCCCGCGGAGGCAAGCACTTCTCGATCGAAGATCTCCCCCTCGACCGGCGCCCTGGAGCTTGACGCCCAGGGGAGGTTGATGAAGACGCCTTCGCCGGCCTTCAAGTAGACGCCCGGCTGGGGCTCCTCGGAGCTTGGCGCTGCGGCTTCGGCGGATGGGTCGGTGGTCGGTGTAGCGCCTGGCGCTCCTGCGGCCTCAGGGCCGTCAGTGCGATCACCAGACCCTTCGCCAATTGCTGCGGCGGCAGCCTTGGCGGCCTCTGCGCCAGCGGCATCACCAGCGTCGGCTACGTCTTCGGCGGCGACCTCGGTCTCCATCCGCTCCGCAGCAGATGGGTCTGACAGCCGGCAAGGGGAGAAGAGTCAAGCAAAATCCAGCAAAAACCCAAGAAGATCCAGAGAAGAAGAACCCAAGGGAAGTTTTGAAGCAAGAGGAGTACCTGCACCAGGTTCTGCAGTCGTGGTCTCCGCCGTCGGGGGGCCGCTGGTGCTGTCCCTTGCCGGAGAACCCTCCCTTGCCGGAGACTTCTCCCTTACCGGGAAGCCCTCCCTTGCCGGAGAATTCTCCCTTGTCGGGGAATTCTCCCTTGGCTCCTGGTGGGGCTGCTCGGCTCCTACACAAGTCAACAAGCAGATATCGGCAAAGACAAGTACCCATGCGCGCCTCGCAGCGGAAAGCAAATCATACACTTACGCTGGGGGCTGCCCTGGAGAAAAGTCACCAGGTCCGGCAAGGTTGTCTCGGGCGCGCCACCTGCTGTCACAGTAGGCTCGTCCTCGATGACGATCACCGGGACCTTAGCTCTCTTTGCCGCTCTCTGGGCCAGAGTCCTAAAGAGGAACAAGTTTAGAGAAAAGCAAGTCAGATACAAGAAAAACAGCAAGAATTGAAGAAATGCAAGTACAGTAAGAGAAGCTTACTCTTCTTCTTCTTCCTCGTCGGAGCTGAACGCGGAGAAGTCGAAGTCCGGCGCGCACCCGGCGCGAGGAGGCGGAGGAGAAGCTTCCCTTGGCCGCTGGGCGGGAGCAGTGGCGGTGGTCTGAGACGACCCTGCCCCGGCTGTCGGTGCGGCATGAGCAGCGGCAGGAACTGAAGCGGTGGTCCGGCTAGATCCCGCTCTAGTTGTCGTTGCAGCATGAGGCGCTCCCGCGACGACGGTGTTTGCCGCAGTGGAGCGTGTCACGCGGCGCGGTGACTGTTGGCCCGCTTGCCGCTCCGCCACGTCATCGGCCTTGCGGAGACGCCTTCTTGGTGGAGATGGAGGCTCTGCTTGCGGCGAGCTGTCTGAAGACGAGGTGGAAGATGAGTTGATTTCCAGCGAGCCGCTCGTGTCCTTGGCGGGCTCGCTCGACTCGGCGTCACGCCCGGCAAGCTCCTTCTTGCCAGTGGGCTCCCCTCGCTCGGCACGGCTTGCCGCTTCTGCTGCATCTGCCTCCTCCACAGTGAATCCAAACTCGCCCGCGGCTGCGGCTGCCGCTGCCTCTTCCAGCCTAGTGGCGATGAGCGCCATCTCTGCATCGGTGGTGTCGCGGGTGAGGCCATCCTTCTCGTCGGAGCGGATCGGCACTTCCACCAAGTCATCGAAGAACTGCTGCACGACGTCGTCTGCAGGCTCCTGCCAAGTTGGCACAATCCCATGCGAGTCGCACTCCGGCATCATTGCACGGATGCGGTCGAGCGAGGAATTGTTGCACAGCGGAACGACACCCCCCGGCAACCTGAAAACCCCGGGATGTTGGGGGTCATACTTGAAGAGCTCCTGAAGCATCGCGTTGAGCTCCAGGACTGTGAAGTTGTAATTGAGGCCCGGCCGCAGCCTCATGATGTCTGCCGCGTTCTTGAACTCCCAAGTGGGCCTCCCCCGCTCCTGCAGGGGGGCGATGCGGCGGCGAAGGAAGTCTGCGCCAACAGCGCCTACAGTAAGCCCGGCAAGCCTGAGACGCAGGATCCTGGTGATGGCAATCTTCAGCCTGTCATCTTCCGGGGCCACGTCACTCCAATCGCTGCCGCGTGCTACTGGGGTTCGGTGCCGGGTGGTGAATGGCTGCGGGTTCTCCTCGTCTATCCAGCACCAATCTGCCCTCCACTCCTCCCACTTGCCGCGGAATTCTCCCTCTAGATACGTTTCCTTCTTGCCGGCCCTTGAGATCCAGGCGATTCCGCCGGATAGAGATTCTCGTCTCTCTACTCGGGGTATGAAGAAGTGGCGGAAGAGGGCTACGTTGGGAAGGACTCCGACAAAGTTTTCACAGAGATGTGCGAAAACTGCCATGGTCAGAACGGCATTGGGGGTGAAGTCAAGGAGGTGGAATCCGTAGGTATTCATGATGTCGCAAAAGAATTCAGAGAAAGGCGGGCAGAGCCCGCAGTAGAAGAACAGAGCAAAGAAAGGGTATCCATTTGGGGCCTTCTTCCAAGCGGCGGCGGGGAGTACCTTCGTGCGCGGATGCGCTCGCGTCTCCGCCGACCAGAAAAGGTAGTAGTTCTCCCTCAGCTCCTTCGCGCCAATCTTGGGGGGGAAGACGACCCGCTCCTTCCGCAGCGCCGTGAGCCGCTGCGCCTCGGTCGACTTCACGGCCTTCCCCTTGTCGGCTTTTGGACCCATGGCGGAAGCAGTGGAGGAGGTCGACAGCATTGGTGGTGCTGGTGGCGATGTGGGGGCAGAGCGCTGCTCTCTCTCTCAGCTTTGGGAAGGCGAGGGAGCGGCGGAGATTTCTGAGATTGGAACGGCAACGGGCGAGTGGGCGAACTGCCCCTGTTTCCCCTGCTTATAAAGAGGGAGGGGCCGGACGTTCCGCATTTCCGAATACGCCGCATTCAACGCGTGCCGTTCGGGGAGGGCGCGGTGGATATGGAGTGAGATACGGCGAGACCTAGGCCGCACGTGCCCGTGCCCTGTTTTGGGCCTGGCCCAACAGCGCTCGGCACCGTGTATGGCCCAGGCCCGGGGGCTCCTGTCGGTGTACTAGAGTAGGGGTACCCTAGTATCCCGAACTTGTGCACGGGCAGTCGCAGCATCCCGCGGCAAGGCTTGCCGGGTGACCGCCAAGGTCCTCCGTGGTTCCTTTGGAGCCATTCAAGAACAAAGTATCCAAGTCAAAGAGACAAGACCCCGGCAAGAGGAGCTTGCCAGGAAGGCCAACCAAGGCACCTCAAGACCCCGTCAAGAGGAGCTTGCCGGGAAGCCCAACCAAGGCATCTCTAGGAACTTGCCGCGACACGTCGCACGTCCCGGCAAGGCCCGGTGAGCGACAAGCTCCCGGGCACGACAACACAACAACCGCGGCAAGGCGCTTGCCGCGGCAAGACACCACTGTGCCCGCGCTCCAGCACGTCCACCAACGTGTCGCTCTGGGACCCCTCCAGGCGTACGTGGCGGAGGGCTGTGCAGCTTGCGGTGCGCGGTGGCAAGCGGCGCTGACAAGTTTGCCATCATGGCGAGCGGTGGCGCCCCTGACGGTCCTTTTTTGCACTGTTTAGGCGACACAGACGGGCATTTAAAGCCCTTGTCCCCTGCCGTCAGGGTTAGGTATGATACACTATAGCAAGTAGCTGTACCTACCGCAGCACCTTTCCATTTTTACCCTTTGCCTCCGTTGCCACCTGTCGGTGACCCCTTGAGTATATAAAAGGAGGCCCGTGTGCAACGTAGGAGGGGTTCGAAAAACACTCAGGCTCGGTCTCGTTAGCCGCTGGTGTGTACTGTAGCACTCCGCGCTCCCGAGCAAGAAATCAATACAAACCACAAAGCAGGAGTAGGGTTTTACGCATCCGTGCGGCCCGAACCTGGGTAAATCGCTCGCGTGTATCGCCTCGATTTGCTCTTTGCGCGATCTCCGCCCCCGCCGAACCGAAAGGGACCCGGTCCGCCGGTCCCATAGGTGCCCGTGGATCAGTTCCCCGGCATCTTTGGCGCGCTAGGTAGGGGGGTGTCGAAGTTGTGTGAACCAGATCCGGCGTTCTCGCGAGCTAGATCTTCATCATCTTCATCAACATGCCGCCGAAGAAGATGGTTTCGGAGGCGGCTGCTCCGTCCGCGCCGAACCCACCATCGCCGGAGCAAACGGCTGATGGGGCGGGCGCCGGCGGAAGAACGCGCGTCGACGAGGGAGCTCACGGTGCTGCCAGGTCCAAGGACAAGGCTGCGCTGCCCATCGGCGGCGTAGCCGGCTCCCACAACGACCGGGCGCACTCCAAGACCTCGGCGTCCGTACATGCACCACGCCCGTCTCAGTTGGCGTGGGACCGGCAGCGTCATGGTACTCACGGTACCATGCGTTTGCTAGATCAAGATCGAGCTGGTGGATCTCGGAGCGCTCAGGACCACCATGCACACCAACATGCTGGCGCGAGCGAGACACGGTCGCCTGGACGGGATACTGCTCCTTCTAACGTGGTTAGAAGTCCGAGCATATCCCGCTCCTCGCACCGTTCGCCACCGCCACCCACCACTGCAGCAGAAGCTTTGGCGCGAGCTCAGCTGCTCCTAGATTACCCTCCAACGGCGGACAAGATCGACGACTGGAGGGCTACCATCCAGAGTCTCATCGGCTTCGCCAACGGCGACACTCCACGGCAGCCGAGTACGTCGCGGCCGCAGCCAGTCAGCCAGGCACGAGCCGGTGGCGACAAGACCGGTGGGGGTGCAACCTCCGTGCACTCTCCGCCCCGAAGGCCAAGATCGCCGACTCGCCGGAACCACCTCGACAGCGACTCCACCGCGTCATCAGACCCGCAAGCTCGTCGCGATCAGCGCCATGTTCTTCAAGAACGGCAGCAAGAGGACGCTCGTACTCGCATCGAGCGCCAAAGAGAAGCGCGACGTCAATTAGACCAGCGCGCTGGGCCCTCTGTCGACATGCATGCGCCAGGGGAACCAGGCGACTTCCCGTACGCGATAGGTTGCCCTGCGTTCACTCGTGAGCTGCGGCAAGTCCAGTGGCCCAGCATGAAGAATTTCAAACCAGATGTACCAGAGAAGTACGACGGCAAGTCGCATCCGTCGGAGTTCCTCAGCATCTACACCATCGCGGTGAAGGCTGCTGGGGGGCGGGACGACAAGATCCTTGCCAACTACTTCCCGTTGGTGCTCAAGCCCAACGTCAGGTCCTGGCTCATGCACTTGCGGGACAACTCCATATCCTCCTGGGCAGACCTATGCCATTAGTTTGTCGGCGCCTTTACAGGCGGCCACAAACCTCATGGCCAAGAGAGTGACCTTCATCTGCTCGTCCAGAAGGAAGGAGAGCCCCTGCGCAAATACATTCAGATGTCCACCCTGCCGCGGTTATCAGGGCATTCCATCAGAACGTGCGTAACCGCAGGATGCGGGAGGAGATGGCGATGTGCAGGATCAGAGACGTCAGTGAGCTGTATGCCCTGGCCGACAAGTGTGCACGTGCTGAGGAAGGGAGGAGACTCCCCGGAGAGAATGCAGGAGCAGGAGGATCTGACAGCGAGGACGCTGCCCCGGCAAAGAAGAACCGGCGGCGGAACAGGAAGAAGAAAGGCAAAGAGGTGCTAGTCGTTGAGCAGTCCGGCAACGAAGGTGGCGCCAAGCAAGCCAAGGTTGGTAGCTCCGGCAAGGATATTGCCGCGTGCGCCAACTGCCAGGCTGTGGCGGTCGCCGACAAGCAGGACGGCTTCGACAAGCAATACTGCAAGATTCACCGCACCAAGGGCCATGACCTCCAGAGCTGCAAGAAGGTCGAGCAGCTTGTCCAACAGCAAAAAGCTGAGTATGAGCGACGCGACAAGGAGAGGGCTCAAGGAGGTGCTAGAGAATCCGGCAAGAAACGCGCCGGCCGGGGAGGACGCCGCTGCAAAGCCAAGTAGCGGCAAGGAGATAGACCTCCCCGCGGCCGCGACAACGATGAAGACGATGACGATGACGAAGACATGGATGATGTTGAGACCAGTGAGCAGGAGTTTCAGAAAGCCACAGAGGTCTTGTGCGTTGACGGCGGTGCTTCTCTACATACTTCACACCGCCAACTCAAGCAGTGGGTGCGGGAAGTCAATGCAGCAGAACCACCTGTCGAGGCGCGCAAGCTTCTGAAATGGTCCAGCATGCCTATCATCTTTGATATTGAGGACCACCCTGATCGCAAAACTGCGGTCGGGTGCTTGCCGATGTTGGTTTCACCAACTATCCGCAACCTCAAGGTCACCAAGATGCTAGTTGACGGCGGGGCCAGCTTGAACCTGATCTCCTCCACTGTGCTCCAGAAACTCCAGATCCCTGACAGCGAGCTCGAAGAGACCGGCACATTCCAAGGAATCAACCCGGGAAGGAGCAAGCCGAAGGGAAAGGTCACGTTGCCGGTAACATTTGGCAGCGAGCTGAACTTCAGGACTGAGAGGGTCACTTTTGATGTTGCCGATATTCCATTGCCTTACAATGGGATACTTGGCCGTCCAGCACTCGCCAAGTTCATGGCAGCCTCTCATTACGCATATAACATGCTGAAGATGGCAGGCCCGATAAGCGTTATCTCTGTCCCTGGCGACAAGAAGGATGCTCTTATCTGCGCCGACAAGATCTACCGGGAAGCAGCAGCCGCAGCAGATCACAAGTCACTTGCCGCTGAAGCTCCCGGGGGGAAGAAGACCAAGTCCGGCAAGAGTTCTGATGCCCACTCCGGCAAGCGCACCTCTTCGGAGTGCTGCGCTACCGTCGAGGACGCACCATCGAGCTCCACCGGCAAGTGTAAGAAGACGATGGCAGCTCTGCCAGAGACGAAAAAGGTGTCCGCCAAGGAGGACGGCACGGGTGGTACCTTCACCATCAGTGCCACTCTCGACCCTAAATAGAAAAGCGCGCTCGTTGCTTTCCTGCGGGCGAATGTCGACGTGTTTGCGTGGCAACCGTCTGACATCCCCGGTGTTCCCAGGAAAGTAATTGAGCACCACCTTGCCGTTTGTCCTCATGCGTGGGCCGTCAAGCAGAAGGTCAGGAAGCAGGCAGTGGAGCGCCAAGAATTCATTGCAGAAGAGATCAAGAAGTTGGAAGCAGCAGGCCTTGTCAGAGGAGTGCTCCATCCCACGTGGTTGGCCAATCCTGTAGTCGTGCGCAAGGCAAACGGGAAATGGAGACTTTGTATCGATTTTACTGATGTTAACAAAGCTTGTCCCAAAGACCCATTTCCTTTGCCGCGCATTGACCAGATTGTTGACTCCACAGCCGGATGTGATCTGCTTTCATTTCTTGACGCATACTCAGGATATCATCAGATCTTCATGGCAGAAGAAGATGAGGAGAAGACCGCATTTATTACTCCATGTGGCACGTACTGTTTTGTACGAATGCCTTTCGGATTAAAAAATGCTGGTTCAACATTTGCAAGAGTAGTCCATGTCGCTCTAGAGCCACAAATACACAGAAATGTGGAAGCATACATGGATGATATAGTGGTCAAGAGCAAGGACAGAGCAACTTTGATTCAAGATTTAGACGAGACCTTTGCAAATCTGCGCAAGATCAGCCTCAAGCTCAACCCCGAGAAGTTTGTGTTTGGAGTCCCCTCCGGCAAGCTTCTCGGGTTCTTCGTGTCTCAGCGGGGAATTGAAGCCAATCCCGACAAGATCAAGGCCATTGAGCAGATTGAAGCACCAAAGCGCGTCAAGGATGTACAAAGACTTGCCGGTTGCGTGGCTGCTCTCAGCAGGTTTATCTCTAGGTCTGCTGAGCGCGCCCTGCCGTTTTTCAAATTATTGAAAAAGGTAGGTCCAATGAAATAGACTCCGGAAGCGGAGGCTGCGCTCCAAGACTTGAAGAGATACCTGTCCTCCCCTCCAATACTTGTCGCACCTAAGCCACAAGAGAAGTTGCTGTTGTACATAGCGGCAACCAATCAAGTGGTTAGTGTTGCGTTAGTAGCAGAGAGGGAGGTGGATGACAAGCCAGCAACCACGGCAAACGCATCCAGCGACAAGCAGGAGGCTTCCCCAGCAAGCTCTGGTCCCGACAAAGATGGATTTGCGCAGATGCGAGAGGAGATACAGAAGAAAATGGTGCAGCGCCCTGTTTACTTTGTCAGTTCCCTTCTACAGGGGACTAGGTCAAGGTACTCTGGCGTGCAGAAGTTGCTTTTCGGCCTTCTCATGGCCTCGAGAAAGCTGCGCCATTATTTCCAAGCACATGAGATTACAGTTGTCACTCGCTTTCCGCTGAAGAGGATTCTTCAGAATCCAGAAGCGACAGGCAGGATTGTTGAGTGGGCACTGGAACTGTCAAGCTTTGGCCTCAAGTTTGAAAGTACTTCAACTATCCAAAGCAGAGCATTGGCAGAATTTATAGCAGAATGGACGCCAACACCAGATGAAGAAATTCCAGAGATGAGCATCCCCGACAAGGAAGCAAGCAAAGAGTGGCTGATGTACTTTGACGGTGCCTTCTCGCTGCAAGGCGCCGGCACTGGTGTGCTGCTTGTCGCACCCACCGGAGAGCACCTCAAGTACGTAGTCCAGATGCATTTTCCCAAGGAGCAAGCAACAAACAACACTGCAGAGTATGAAGGCTTGCTTGTCGGTCTCAGAATCGCGACAGACCTTGGGATCAAGAAGCTCATTGTCAGGGGTGACTCACAGCTTGTCGTCCGCCAAGTGAACAAGAACTATCAGAGTCCATTGATGGAAGCTTACGTCGATGAAGTGAGAAAGCTAGAGGAGCACTTTGACGGCCTGCAGATGGAGCATGTTCCAAGAGCTCAGAACGCCATTGCAGATGGCCTGTCAAAGTGCGCCGCACTTAAGCTGACTCAACCGTCTGTGACGCCATCAATTGGACAGAGAAAAAAGAGGAAGTTGATTTCTGGTGACTATTTGCCGGCAGAGCTCCCCGAAGCCACCGCCAAGAAGGTCCCCAAGATCAACGCCAAGAGCGCTGAGGAGCAGTCTGCTCCGGCAAGCCCTAGGGTTTGTTCCGTTGAAGCAGAAGCTCCCGACAAGTTTTGCTCCGGCAAGCTTGCCGGGGAACGTCACGCTCCGGCAGAGCCGCAGGTTCTCGCCGTAGAAGCGGATGTTCCCGCAGCAGTCCCCAAGATCAACGCCAAGAGCGCTGAGGAGCAGTCTGCTCCGGCAAACCCCAGGGTTTGTTCCGTTGAAGCAGAAGCTCCCGGCAAGTTTTGCTGCGGCAAGCTTGCCGGGGAACGTCAAGCTCCGGCAGAGCCGCAGGTTCTCGCCGTTGAAGCGGATGTTCCCGCAGCAGCAGATTTGCCTTTAGTCCTTGTTGTCGAGCCACAAGCTCCAGCATGGGCGCAGCAGATTGTCCGTTTCCTTCGGACAGGAGAGCTTCCCGAAGAGCAAGAAGAAGCGGAAAGAGTAGCCCGGCAGTCAAGTATGTACGAGTTTGTCGAAAAGACACTGTACAGAAGAAGACTCAACGGTGTGAAATTGAAGTGTATTCACCAGGAAGACGGACAAAAGCTGTTGGCAGAGATACTGCTGTCACATAATGAACTAGGTATGTATGCAAGTACAGTGATACAGGACAACAGGTACTAACAAGAGCAAAGCAGCGGGCAGCATATTTGCAATATCATGTCGTTCTTGTCAAACCGGAATTCTTCTTCAAGCAGATTTCCTGCAAAAAAGATCCGTAAGGCACATGCGGAAAAGTAGAAGTTCAAATTGTCATGTGATTTCATAGATAGTACCTCATCCTGGGAACGAGACCAGTGCATAACAAGGTTTTTCCATTCAATGTCTTCTAAATTTAGCACAGGAGACTTCACCGGAAATTCGTTTATAGACTTGCCATCAAAGTGTGATTTCCTCAGGTAACACCGATACTGCTGCAATGCTTCCTTGAAAAGCACAAGCAAGCTTTGCTCATCATGACTATCCAGATTGACCCTCGCCTAGTTACAACAATGTAATGTAAATCATTGATGTGTTCAATCAGCAGAAAACAGGAAAATAATAGCCATGAATAATAGCACTTACACATAAGTTGGACAGGAAGATGTGAAAATGGTGTTTGTCTTCACAATAATCTTCCCATGATGGGAATATATGCACGTAGTCCCTAACAACATTGAAAGCGTTGTCTTTTAAACTGGGAATAAATGGAATGGGGTTCTGCAGGAATTGGTCGTCTCTGCAGTGGGGATAGGTCTTCGGCCGGTGGACTTGCTGTACTTTTTGCTGGAGTGGGATTTTTCTGTGGTACAGCTGGTGCTATGGCAAATGAAATCGGTATACCTTTTGCTGGAGTGCAGGTCCTGTGTGGTGGGGCTAGTGGTGTGGCCCATGAAGTATGGGTACAGTCTGCTGGACTCGGTCCTATGTTTTGTGTCACTGGTTGTACAACCAATATAAGTGGGGTGTTGTCTGATTTCTCCGGCACCACCACGTTTTTCAAGGACTTTGTTGGTGCTCCTTCAGGTTCGGCAATCACCCTCTTCCTTTTTGATGTCTGATGCACAAGAACAGCATTTGAGTGGAAAACATGGTATGATGACAGATGGAATATGTATTGATAATGGATGGGCATGGCATCTCGACATATATGATGAGTAAACTAAGCAGATGGCGGTGCAACAAAGTAGAAGAAATGCAAGACAACATATGCAAGATACGCGCAATCAATAAAACCTTGCCAAATTAGAACGTGCACCTTGATTAGTGAACAGGACAGGCCATCTGCCTTTGACTCCTCGAGGTTAGAATAGTCATTAGGATCATATGCTGAACAAGAATCAACAGGTGGGGAGTGTGTGAGTTTTATTGCATCCAGAATGGCACTCAATGCCTTGGTGCCAATTTTGTAAGTCATTGCAGTGTTTAGCTTCAAGAGTGGACTGCTGCAAGTGCGACACAAAGCAGCTACACAGATCATAGTGTAGATATAACGGGAAAACCTTAAGCATCAGAGTAAAATCAGTACATTTGAACTTGCTGGAATATATGTGCTAGTATTGCCGGTACGGCTAAAAAGTCTTTGGATACCAGCTCTCTTCAAGTGAAGGTGCGGTACTGTTAATATCAATGTAATTCTCAAAGGCGACACAGCTCCCCGCATTTCCTTGCTATTCTTATAGGATTCAAGTGGGCAGGCCACTACAAATCCTATTCCTATGTTTACAAGATCCTACGAATCAAAGAGGATCAAAGTGTCCATCACAACCGACCGTATAGACCTCTACACTGCAAATGTCCCTGCTCATCTTCAGTACAAGGAACATACTGGACTACTATCATACTCCCTCCGTTCCAAAATATAAGTCTTGGTAGAGATTTCCACTATGGATCACATACAGATGTATCCAGGTACATTTTAGAGTGTAGATTCACTCATTTTGCTCCATATGTAGTCCATGGTGGAATCTATACAAAGACTTGTATTTAGGAACAGAGAGAGTACATATTAAAGAAGAACGGAAGAGGAACATGGTAAAGAAGAGCAAGCAGATTTTGGGTAATAAAATGTTGGTTGTGCAGTGCCCACACATGATGAACCAGAGCGCATTAAGAATGCAACTCCTAGCTGTCTCTCGACTATTTCAGGCGGTTGGATGAAGATCCTACGTCTCCTAACCCTTCTTCTTCCTCGTCTCTGATTCTTCCCATACAGAACACCGCACGGGCCGCCGGCCGGACCACCGGCTCCCACCGCCTGTGTTCCTCCGCCACCCCCCCCCCCCCCCCCCCCCCCCCCCCCCCGAGTTTTCTTTGTTCGGCGAGGCCCCACAACCACCCGAGCCCCTTCGATCGCACCAGCGAACTCCGGCGAGCTCTGAAAAATCGACTGACCCAATTTTGAAAATTAGTCTACTGTGATTTAACTAGTGTGGAATATAAAAGGGGAAAACCATAAGCATTGCGAGTATGGTGTTAAGCATGCCATGGCGGATCAGAAGGTGCAAACCGGACAAAGGCAAATTCGCAACCAAGACAAGAAATCAGAGTAAAGGAGTGGCGATCTATTATCTTGCTGCGATAAATAAGTTGAGTAGATACGAAAGAGTACCGCCTCTGGTGCGGCGCCGTGTACGCATCTGCTGAGAATTTGACGGTGCTGCAGTAGCGATGGCTGTCGGCGGCGTGGAAGCAGATCTAGGAGGGTAGACGGTGGCGGCGGGGCGCGGTGGACGAGACGGTCGTAGGAGCGGCGCCGGCAAGGTGGACGATGGCGGGGATGAAGCGAGAGGATGGGATGCAAGGATCCCGGTCTGAAGCCGTGGATGAGAGAGGTCGATCTCTTGTAATGGACGGTGGCGTCGGGGTATCAGCTCCGGCATGGTGGAGGAGGACGGCGGTGGATGGGGTGGCGGACTGCGGCGGACGGAGGAGGGTGGGGTGGAGAGGGTGTTTTGGTGCCCACGTAGTATGAATGGGGAAAAGGGAGGTAGAGAGGAAGGGGGGAACCATGTATTCAGGGCGCAATTGTCTCAAATGCGAGGAAATTTACAAACTTAGCCCCCGTTTCAAATTTCTACTATATCACAGCAACACTAGTCGGTTGGGGATAGGACGGTAATCTCGCATACACCGAATATTTGCCGACGAGAGTTTGCTTTTGGCCGAGTTTACACCGAATATTTGCCCACCGTGTAGGAATATGAATCGGGGAGGGAGTCGATTTTGGCCGAGGACACACTGTGTTTTGGCGCCCACCGTGTATGAATCCGGGTGGGAGGTGGTTACGTCACGTTTGGGTGAAATTACAAACCTACCCCTATCAAAACCTATAGAAATCCAGCATATAGGCTTTGCGTCGCAGGGATAGGTAGTAGTGATTTCCATCTCGCAGATTTTGGTTTCGGGCGATTACTGCGACTTTCCCCGCTTCGTTCAAATTTTGCAGAGTGCACGTTTACCGTGCCAGCTCAATTCGAATCCCGTTTGTATTCTATTTTTTCGGGCGGGATCCATTTTCAATTGGAATTACATTCTATATACATCATTTTTTATATATACTTTCAAAAGAACAACAAAGAATTCTGCTCCTTTATATGTATAATATGATTTACAAGTACAACGATCTCGAAATCTTAAGGTTGAATTCAAAAAAAGTTAACCAAATTATGTTCTACTAAAATGTATGGATCAGTAATATCTACATATTAAATAACATAGATGTGCGTGAATTCATATGAGTATGCATGTTTGATAGATCAATTTTGGTTCGATTATGGATTACATGTATCATCATCTCGAATTCATATATTTGAATCCCTTTTTTGTTCACTCCTTTCACGCCCATCTCTCTCGCATCCATGCTCCTTCAGGTAGCTATCACTCTCTTTTCTCCAGCTCACCCGCACGCTCACTTCATGTTGCTCCTATCCTCGCAAACATGGTCTCTCGACCTCTCCCTTGAGAAGTGTCACACTCTCCCTATCATTATAAATTACACGGTTTTCATTATCTCTCACGTCTCTACTGTTCTCTGGTATCACTCGGTACCTAAGCTTTCTTTTTCACCGCCAAACACACAATCTCCACTCGTCTTTCACTTTGTCTTTCTCTCTATGGGAGTCTCTCACACACCCTATATGTCTCTACATATGACTCATACCACTAAAATTACTCGACTCATACCACTAAAATTACTCTCTCTATCTCTCCTGTAGACACAACATTTGTTGCAGTCTCCTTTTTGTATCCATCCCAGACTGACATTATTCATTTGTTTACCGATCAGACAACCCCGACTACCGTCTCCTCTCTCTCTCTCTCATAGACACACACTCACAACTCCTACCACTAAAATGTGAATGGAAAACAATATTTTGTAATACCCAAACAAAAAAGGACTGGAGGGATTGATTGCTCTGACACGGACGTGACCTCTCATAGCACAGGCATTGAACCGGTGCACCGGCCAAGAGGGCCGCACTCGCTGCAGGCCCGGCTGAGCACTCCTCCTCGCCGCGTGCAACCAGCTTAAGACTGCCCCGCCTGCCTTCATTGAATCCGCGTGTGTGCCGGCAACACGTCCTTCCGCGAGCCGACAGGCATTTTAGAACACAAAAAATGACTAAAATATAATTAATTTATGCATGGTCTTGACTTGTTGTGCTCGCACTGGTAGCAGGAACTAGTAGAGGATTTTCTTTATTTATAACTCTCCTCACATTTTTTTGGCTTTGAAGTGAATCATGGTTGTGGACATTATGTATGAATGTGCAGATATCTGTGAACAAGAGTTTGATGTGGAAGTTGAACTTGGAATGTCAGGCTTGCGCGTGAACTATACCATGTCCAATGCTTCGTCTGTTATTGTTTGGAAAGTAATTGCTGTTATTACATGACCCGAAAAAAAACATTTTGTGCCACATCAGTAGATGCACAGACATCACAACAGGCATGCTGACTGGATAAACATGTGAACCTAGCTATTATGAAGGAAATTTTGTATTGACAATAGTTTTAGATAGCAGGAGACGCCTAGCCTGCTCTGCCTTTACTAGCTTATTTCTGGCTTCTTCCATCTCTTCTTTGTCTTGGGTGAAGAGAGCATCTGATCGCTCTTTTCGCTTCTTCAGGAACTCAGCTACATTCTCAAGGGCTACTGCACACTTTCTTTCAGCCTTTACTAATGCCATGAGGACACGAACTGCTGACGACTCCACCTAGCTTGTGTGTAATCCAGCATCATCTGGGAATTTGCACCTTGTGTCTAATCCAGCATCATTAGGGAACTGGCACCTTGTGTGTAATCCAGCCTCATTTTGGAAACATGATCTCGAGGTTGACCATACTTCCCTCCTCGCAGGAACTGCATCCTGACATGAAGTTACTTTTTTAGATCAATACTCAGAGCAACCTAGATCCATTTAGTAGAAGCCAGATAAACAGAACTCGGAGAAGTGAATTCAAAAGGAAAAAATAAATAAAAACAGACTACAAGGTGAGAACACCCACTTCCTACATCAAGCTAAAAACGAAAGCATTAGGACGATTAAGACTCTTCTTATTACACATCGAAGAACACCACGCTTAATAGAAACAGAAACTACAACATATACACATCGAAGAACACGAGGCTACACGAAAGTAATTGACAGGGTGTTACTTACCAAAGCTCGTTTTACAGGTTTGGTGCAGCTCCTCTTTAACTTGCCACGCTCCTTGAAGATGTCCCGAATATCCCGTGTTTGGTCTTCATTCCTCCTCTGCATGTTCACTCGTGGTTTTAAAATCTCAACATGGCAAGAAAAATATACTACTAGTAATACTCGCGCATCTTCTGGGCAACATTAAAGCACTCGTCTACCATGTTAGAGCATCTCCAACAAGATAAACTACTCATACAAATGCATCTTGATGTGTGCAACGCATGGGCATTTTGCTAGTTCTAAAAACCTTTCCATCATTTGCCACACCACTGGTTGCAGATGAAAAACCTACCCAAGCACAGCGCGATACAGGAGCGACGCACAATTACAAGCTGATATTCTGTTGGACAATGGAGGCTATAACCAATTACTTTTACAGGAACAATAGCACCCAGGAAATTTGAAGGGTAGGTATGAACAAAATTGGAACTGCACATGTACTGCTAAGTGATTCAATACACACATTACCAATCGAGGAGTAGAACGATGGCCGTGGCGGCCTCTGTGAGTCATGGTCGGCAACGGGAGTCGGTTCATTGTCCACGACGGTGGTACTTCTGCGCTTGGCGTCGGTTTCCAGGAAGCAGATCCGAGACCGTGGAAGACGATGCCGGGGAAGCGGCTCCGTGTATGACGATGACGGTGGACCGGCTCTAGTGCGGCGTACGAGGTCGTCGATGAGGCAGATGCGCTGCGGTGGACGAGTGCGCCGATGTAAAGGGGAGGAGCACGAAGGTTGTGGTGCCGTGGAGAAGTCTACTTTGCGGTGGGGATAGAAATTGGGGAGTATTCAGGTGTACTACTCTGGGTGCCGGGGTGGGGTTGGCTGGGTAGGGTGAACCTGAAGTTACGAAAACAGCCCCCTACCAAGCGTCATCCGTAGACCTATTCCAAAGGCTATGATGGTAACTTCCCACTGCTAGAATCAGGGTTGCGGGAGATTTTCCCGCCGACCTCAAAATTTTGTGACACTGGACTCCCCGTGTGGCGTGTTGAGTGATTCGGCTAAGCAACCAGCGAGTAGTAGTAGTAGTAAACTCTGCATATTAGGTTTGACTAAAGTCAAACTTCCTAAAGTTTGACAAAGTTTATAGAAAAATATAAACATTTACCATAACAAATATGTATGACGTGAAAGTACATTCAATAATGAATCTAATGGTATTTATTTGTTATTGTATATGTTAATATTTTTTGTTATAAGCTTTCTGAGAGTTTACAAAACTTGACTTTGACCAATGCAAATACGCGGACTTAAATAAAAATGGAGATAGTACACATTTGTTTTCTTAGTTTGTAGTGAACTAATCATTTGTTGAAATTGTGAAATAAATATATTAGGCTATTGACTTCGAATGTAATGGTCTATACAATTCAATAGTTACAATCATTGTTGAATCCCAAGATGTATACAAGGTCTATAGTACTTCACAACATGCTCAAACTCACATAATCCTAGTCAAATGAGAATCTAAATGCATTTCATAGTTATTACTTTGTAGGATTGAACAAGAACAACCATAACTCTACATCAGCCATTATAGAAGCAACATTTTGACATATCCCATGTGTGAATGAAACGTGCAGAGAGAGCTTTTGAAGATGGAGCAGATAGGGCGGGAAAGATTGTATGTATGTGGACGAGAGAGTAGGAGACAAACCTAACGAGAAAGAGAGAGAGATAGAGAGAGAAAGAGAGAGGAAGAAGTTAGGTCTGTGAGAAAGATGCATACATGTAATATACATGAGATGCGTGTGCATCTGGATTCTATATACGTGGAAGGATAAGAGACAACATGTTTCATGAGAGAGCAGGAAAAACATGGACGAGAGGGGAAGGATCTCGTGGGTTGAGGGATTGACAATTTTGTCGGGGCGAGAGAGGGATTGGTAATTTTGTGCAAGAGAGAGAGAGGGTGGGGGCAGGAGTCAGTCAGCCGTCGTCACATCACCCTGCTTCCAAATGACCCCACATTCTCTAGCACGGTGTGGTCGCCGTCTTCGATCTGCTCGTTGCCCTCTTTGAAGATTGAGGTGTTGTGCATGTTGGGGTGTAAAGAAGCACAAGCGCGAGTGGTCACCGTATAACCTTGGATGGGGATGAATTGTGTGCTCGGGGGAGTGTGTGTGTTGTGCTGCGTGTCTCTCTCTCTCTGTGTGTGTGTGTGTGTCAGATATTGAGAGAAAACAAACCTAAAGAGAGAAATGGGTATTCACGAAGATATTGTGCGGGCCTTGAGGTGGGCAGGGGCCCGGTGAGGGGTGTCAAAATGTGCGCGTTGATGCATGTGTTGCATGCGACCGTGCGAGGGACGGACGAATCGAGAGAGATGGTTGTTGTGTTACGGATGCTCCTCTCTCTGTCTCTCTCTCCCTCCCTCTCTCTCTCTCACACACACACAAGTAAACTAGAAGACCATTCTCTCATGTATACACAACGTATCGGCATCCGTCTATGTCTCACTCATGCACGATCATTTGCACATTCATACCTCTCTATGTCTATATCACACGCACATCGTCTCCACATTGCCCTTCCGCCACAACACACATATGGACACATACACATGTTCTCTCTCAGTCACACACACAAAATCAGTATTAAAAAAACTAGGGCGCACCTAAAACGTCCAAATCCAAATAAACACGAACTGGAGCTAAATTCAAATATATGGAAATATTGCAGTGTCAAGAACTTTCACAGGAAAAAAAAGGTGAGTAATATTCGAGGATTGTTTTCACACACACAAAAAGGTTCGGTGGATGTCCCTCGAGCGCGACACGGTGACGCACCGTTCGGTCGACCGTGCGGCCGCGGTTCACGCGCTTGCACAGGATTCTGTATCATGGCCGTGGTACTAAGGCTGGTCACAATGGGCAAGAACATAAGCTAGTAACTAATAAAAGCGCTGCCTAAGTCTAATGTTTACGTGTACTAGTACGGTTTTCTTTTAAGTTTGACCAACCTTATATAAAAAACTAAAGTAAGCTCCCACACGCGCACTCATCAATATGCCGCCGCCGCCGTTGCGCATGCCAGCGCCCGCCTGCTCCGGCCAACAATTTCTCGCCCATCACCGCCGTGTCGCCGCCATCCCTGTGCCATGAAGCCGAAGGCTCGCCCGCTCACGTCGTCTGCAGTCCCTCCTCGTGATGCCTCTGCGCTGCCAAGCACGCGAGCAGCTGGTGGAGCCACGTCTATGCACGCAGCGTACGAACAGGAGGACAAGCGCGTGCTCCAGCATGCCAGCGAGGAGGAACTAGTGTGTCATTGTCGTCTCCGCCCGCGCAGAGAAGGCGCGCATGGTGGCTGTCACGGCGGAAGCCGGTTGCGCGCGCGTCGAGCCCGCAAACCGGGTGCGGACGTGGAATCTACCTTCGAGACCTTGAATGCCACGTGGATCCTGCAATCTGAAGGAGCAATTAGGGTCTGTCGACTCATGTGAGCCCTTTGATGCAACATGGATGGCTAGAAGGGCTTCTTCCACCTCTTCTGCCGTCTTCTTCCTTTGCTCCGTCAAACTTCTTTCACAAATCGACTGACCCAAATTATACTACTAGTAGGAACGTATTAAGTACAGTAGGAACACGAAGATACGAGCAGTAGTACCAACTGCAAGAAGAACAGTAGTAATACATAGTACTAGTACTACTATACGTACTAAAGAGTTCAAAGAACGAGAAAGAACATAAACATAGTTCTGTTGGGGCCTCAGCACAACACACCCTTGAAAATAAACTAATAAGCAACTAGTCCACTAGACACTGCAGTAGAACCAACATGAGAGACGGCACTGCCACCTACTTGGAGTCCGAGTCCACGTCCTCGACTTCGTCCTCGTCCCTCTTCCTCTTCGCCGACGCTTCTTTGCTTGAACCGGACACTGGTCTCTACTTCTTCATCCAACCCTTGTAGATATTTAAACAAAGGTAGGCATCCATTGCTGCGTACATGATGTGATCTTCATCTAATGTCTTCGACCCCCATGCATGATGAAACTCGTGATGAGGTTTCTTCAGTTTAGCATACGAAGGATCGATCATGGCTGCTGCCAGGGTCAGCATTGAAGGTTGAGAGGAGGACACCAGGCTTGCCTTCTGGAGATCGAAGGGCTGGCCTACAACGAGACCTATCCGACGCAGGACGTCACTGTTGTTCTTAAAGCCTACAGTAACGAATTTCACTCTTTTGTCCTTGAGGAAGTTCTTAAAATCCTGGCACTCAACATTGGCATGGCATATGTGGTAGACCAAGCAAACATTATGTACGCAAACCTGGATCACGGCGGGCTTCTTCCTCTCTTCGTCCTTTAGATCCTTCTCTCATCCCAGGACTGTGGTGTACTCAACATCTAGCCCAGCGACCCACTCATCCGTTGAACTGTTGAACATGCGTAGGAAGCAAGCAAGCCATGCTTTCACCGTCTCGGATCCACGTGTGTAGATGACGATGAACTGATCGCCGGTGATGGCTCTAACCTGGTACTCAGCGGCGACCATGGAGATTTGGGAGGCCATGGATTTTGGAGGAGGGTTAGGAGAAGTTGAACTGTTGTACCCCAAAAAAATGGGAGCGAACTAATGTGAAATGACGGGACGACCGAGAGCGAACTGTTGTAAGGTAGAAGACGGGGACGAGTAGGGCATGTGAACGGCATGGGGTTGCTGGCTTGCCCGGTGGATAAACGGCTGCAAGCCCCCAAAGAGTTCTCGAGAACTATGCGGGACCCACTAGATGTCATTTCTACTAGACCCATATCATAGGCCTGACGGTATAGCTTCTGCCTGTTCGCACGCCATGCCGGCGCATGGATGTAACTTCACTTAATTCCGTCAAATGTCGCGCCTCCCACGACCTTCGCCTCCCTCGCGCGGTCGCGCCCTTTGAGACTTCGATCGGCTATAAATGAGCAATTTTTTTCCTTTTTTTAGACAAGCAATTTTTTTGCCTACTCCGCATGCATGATACTCCCTCTGGTCCTTTTTACTCCCGTCAACCGTTTGCAAAGTGTTTGACCAAATTTATACTTTTTTTGAACACCACCTTATATTAATTAACCAACCACACCAGTACACTCATTCGATACAATATTCACCACACAGGGCGGTACATTATTTACAAGAATACCATCTAATCTATTGTCAAAGCTATACTTAGCGATTAAGTGTGCCACCTTATTGGCCGAACGACTAATCTTTGACAATTGAAGATTGTTGATCAACTTCGAGATGCTCAACGCTTTCATCTTCAGGTCACGCATAGCAGACCTGTCAACGCTTTGACGGGCATCAATGAAATCCCACGACCAAATTTATACTAAAAATATCAATATCTACAATACTCCCAAAACACTTAGGCACGGTGCATTAACTTCTACCTCGTTTCTTGTTTCTTGACATATCAACCAATAGGAGATGTGGGTGTGCATGCTTTTAATGACTTGAGACTACCAAACACGACATGCAGTGGTTAGTTCATTGCATGCAATGCAATTAATTAGCAAATAAACATTAAGATCTCTTGTTTTCCCCTCCTCCTTGGTCACAGTGCACAATCTAAGATGACTTGCTCACCTAGACGGAGGGAGTACTGATTATAATGAGTACTCCCTCCTTCCATCTATATAGGGCCTAATGCGTTTTTCAAGACCGCCTTTGACTATTGATAAAATTAATACTACATGACATGCATAATGTGAAAATTATATCATTGAAAGCTGCTTTCACATACGAATTTGATGATGTGCTTTGTGTAAGTTTCATGTCATATATTATTGCTCTAACATTTGGTCAAAGTTAGCCTCGAAAAACGCATTAGGCCCTATATAGATGGAAGGAGGGAGTATAAGAACTACGTTTTATAATGAGTGTAGAAATATTGATTTGACATTGTGAATGTTGACACATTGTGGAATAGTTTTTGGAGTCTGCAAAAGTACTCAACTAGTGTTGTCGTTCTCCACAAAAAAATGTGTTTACCAATGCATGGATGGACTCTAGTTACTTTAATCCCCCTCTCTTCTTTAATTCTTTGCCACATCAGCATGTTTGCTATTCCCGTGTGCATGATACCAGCTAAGATACCACCATTATGGCCAGCCTTAATCATCGCATGCAATAATTTAGTGCACCTTGAAATATGAACATGTGTGGGGCGTGTTTGTTTTTAATGACTTGAGAATATACCTAGCCCGGCATGCAAGATGACTTATTATGCACCATTCCCCATACCTGCAGGAAGCCCGTTCGTCTCCAAATTTTTTCCTCTCCATGTGTGGAAACAATATGCCTGCCAAACTCTCCTTCTCCCTCCGGCGGTCCCACCACTCCACCCCGTGTGAAAAAATCTGCATGCATGACTCTCCTCCCCCCACGCTCGTCCAATCCGTTGTGACCAGCAATATTTCCACCCCTTCGCTCCCCCGTAATTTATTCCAACAAATATGCCCATGTAGCTGTTACTTAACTGCAGGTGCATTCGGTCACTGACATATGGGCCCAACAAGGGTCTGGCCCACATGTCAGTGACGCAACTGAACCGGCAGTTAAGTCAGTGCAGCTCAGTCCATATCTTACATAGGTGTGCCATTGCTCGCTATAAATACTACGCCTCCCATGACATCGCTATCTCCTCCCCCTCACGTTCACGTTCATCGCTATCTCCTCCCCCTCACGTTCACGTTCATCGCTATCTCCTCCCCCTCTCTCTCACGTCGACCACCATGGCATCGCCCCTCCCAAGCCCTAGGAGCCCCTCGCTCCACCGCGCGGACGGTCATGCATCATCGTTCCGTTCCTCGCCGCCACTAGTCGAGGAGGACGCGTAGGTGTTCCGCTCCTCGCCGCTACGCGACGCGTCGCCGTCCCGTTCCTCGCCGCCACTAGTCGAGGAGGATGCGTTGGTGTTCCGCTCCTCGCCGCGACGCGTCGAGGTGGACGTGTCGGCGTTCCCAATCTCGCTAGCACACGCGCCGGAGGACGCGTCGGCTCCCCGCTACGAGGAGAATGCCGCGCCGCCCGCCAAGCCCCCCTAGCCTTGAGGAGCTTTGGAAAGAAATGGATGTCGCCTTGTGGGTGGCTTTGCCTCCAGCAGAGCGCGCCAAAATAGAGGCGAAGAAGAAGGCCGAGGAAGAGAAGCGCACCGCAGAACAAGCTGCCTGGGAGGCCAATGTCGCGTCCGAGAGAGTCAGGCAATTGGCTCTTTGGCAGAAGGCTCGTGCGAGGGCCGTGAGGGTGGCGGAGGACGCCCGTGCCGACGCCTTGAGTGCAGTCGGGCCCAAGCGCCTTATCTACGCTTGGCGGTACGTGGACCGGGTGCACGCTTCTAGCGAGGAGGAGTACCTGTTGGCGTCGGATCACCACACCGGTGAGATCGCGCTCGCCTGCCGGCAAGCCGCCAATCAGCACCTCGCGAGTTGCGAGGCTGAGGAAGAGGCGTTGTGTCAGCGCGCTGGGAAACGGCCGCGCACCAGGGCACTCGTGGCGCGCCGCAAGCGCTCCTGCGAGCGTCGTGGCTTTTAGGAGTATAATTTTTGTTTCGTAAGGCGATCTCATTAGTTTTGGGACGCAAATGATAAATCCTGAACGTTCAGGAATTTTTAGCGTCCTTAATTAAGTATGTAAAAGGGAAAGTTTGGAAACCTTGTGTATTCGTACGCATTTTGCAAGTACGTGCATATAGCACAAACTTTACTATATACTATCGCACTACACGTCTCTCTCGATATATGCTTGCAGACTGTGCTACTCCCTCCGTCCAGGTCAATAGGTCATCTTCGGTTGTGCACCGTGACCAAGAAGGAGGGAAGACTTATACACCTAGACGGAGGGAGTACTACTATTACTTATGTACGTGCAAATGCACGTTTTAACATTACGATGCGGTTTTTGTAAAAGTAGAAAAACAACACTAGTCAAGCTCGTGAAACGATTCAATGCAAAACAAATGCAAAAATGCTCATTTGATTGTTTACTTTTAGCTTCCTTCTTTGTGGTTATTTCTCTGTCGTACTTTGTACGGAGTATCTCACTGGTTAGAAAGGCATGCAAATTCCCAAACCGCTTCCTACACCCTGTATCTCACTGGTTGCCGGCGTTGACGTTATCGCCCATGTTGTCGAGGATGAGGTTGCCGAGGTCGAGGAAGAAGTCGTCATTCGCAACTAATCATGTGGACTAGCATAGTAGTAGGATACAGAGTAGAAACATGAATTCTACCACGCTTTCGAACAGGAAGGACAGAAACACATACGGTGCAACGGGAGCAGCACTGTTGGCGTTGAGGTTGTCGCCCTTGTCCAAACACCACGTAGACACGGTCTTTGAGCACGGTTCGTAGTCGTTCCACGCTCGGGCATTGAAGTTTGTAACTATTTTAGATTAGAATATACTACTCCTCATGTGCTAGTAGTAGAGCAGAGTCCTACTCTACTACTCTACTCAAGCAAGTTAGGGCATAGCATTGTAGGGAGTACCAGTACTGTGATGACTCAAGCAAGTTGTCTGGCATCGACATGACCCTACGCTCCTTGTATGTGTCTCGTAAGTCAAGCGGCGTGCTGTAGTCATCATCACATGTCCACTTCCCGTAGCACATATTCGCTTCTCCATCTTTGTCCGCACATAATCTCGTCCAATCTTCCATCCCCGCTAAGGCGCCTCCCCCTCGTCCGAAACCCAAGCACTAACAATGGCAGAACCGAGCAACGTCCGCTGAAAGAGTGGATGGAATTCGCTCCCCACAGAGGTAATCAAGCTCATTGTTTCGCGTGTGGACAATCTCAGTACCATGCCGCTCGCCGCGTGCTCATTGGGGTTGTACCGTTTACTCAAAGCCCTCAGGCCTGAGCTTTTTAAGCCAGCTCCTTGCTTGCTGATGCCACCTGATCTTCAGAAACGGCGTGTCATGCAGCATAACGATCGTAGGGAGGCGAGCATCAACCCCCTTGACTACGATCCGATCCCCGTCAGCCTCAACTACATTAACGGTATGTACTGGGTCGACATGAACACGTCTTGGATGGTGCTCATCGACGGTCGCGGCAGCTGGATTCTCGTGGAGGTCTACACCCGGCGATTGATCCCCCTTCCTTCCATTAACACTGCACTGCTTTGGCACCGCGGCCCAGAATACTCGGAATCTTACAGTAGCCAACATGATACCAAGTCTGATTTGCTCAAGGTTGTAATCTGCCAAGTGCCCACAAGATCTGCGAATTATAAAGACTTCAGGCTAATTGCGTTCTTCAACCGCGGTCTCGCCTATCTGATAGGTCACTGCGGTAAGTGGATAAATCTGCACGTCCATCACAGGATCATACATCCTCCATGGTTCTCTGATGCCATTGAACACAAGGGCTTTATTTACGCTGTCGGCTCCTTCTATGGCTGGACGTATTGCTGGCCTACTCCAGTCATCGCTACAAACGGCTGTTACAGCAGTATGTTACTTTCCTATGATATCATGATGGCTTGCTTATATTACTGTCAACATTTGCTGAAAAAATACTCATGCTCATAACATGCTGTTCTTAAGATTGACTAAACCAAGAGCCCTTTTTTATTTGACTCCAACTTGATATGATGTTGTAGGCCGCCTGGTGTCCCTACCCTTCCAAATCCCAGAACGTTTCAAAGAAAAGCGGCATGGCAGTTGCAGGTGGTTCCTGGCTCGATCAGCCGACGGCGAAAGATTGATGATCGTTCGCACGTACCAGACGTGTTGTTTCACGGAATACAATCACAGTCACTGCAAGGTCTTTGAGTAGGATCCCAGCTTCTCTGGGCCTTCAAGAATTTTTGACTGGAGGCTGGTAAGTAGCCTTGGTACACGCTCTCTATTTGTCGGACTGAATTATCTGATTAACCAAGAGATAACCGACGGCAAGTATCATGATGGCAGCGCGGTTTCGTTCATCAGGCAAAACTGTGTGTACACAGCGTACCATGCGTCTCTGCATGCACCATACCCTGATATGTGCCGCCATGCTCTGCAGCCCAAAGTAGGAGAGAGGGTCCCAAGTATCAGACTTCGACCTACTGGCTGGAGTTTCCCCCGTCAGGCACCCATCTGGTTCAAGCCGTCAGCTAATCTCCACAGCTTAATAAATAGTAGCGTCTAACTGAGCCAGTTAGTTAGATGCGTACACTTGGTGTAGTAGGATCTTTATTTAGTTTGATGCATACACTTGTTCTTTTTTGGTAGCCCTTTTTTAATGATGGCTGATGTTTGGTTTGGAAGAGAGATCTGCGTCTTCACTCTTCTGGCCTGCTTACTGCTTCTGTTGCGCCCCCAGCCCTGGTTACTGCTGCTGCTGTTTTGAATGTACAATCAGTAGTATATTTCGTCTGTTGGTTGAATGAATGTGTTGTTAGAATGACAAACACAATGTTTTGGAAGTCGTTGCACGGTTCGATCCTTTAGTGCCCCGTACCGTACGTAGCACATACTATTTATCATACAGAACACATTTTTTTGAAACTCGGAGCACATTTTCCACTTGTTGATAACATGCAGCCCACTGATGAAGGCCCAATAGGGAAGCCCATAATTAACTGGAAGGGAGGCTCTCACATGAATCCGGCCCAGGTACATGCTCATGGTCCCCTAAACATAAATAAGTAAATAAATAAATAAAGCTAAATGCTCATGCACGAGTTCTTTGGGAAAATAGGTAGCCCAATATTTCTTTTTGAAGAATACCCAAGCTAGGCCTATTTGTTTTCTCCAAATTACTGGGCTGCAAATCTTTCAAGACGAGGAGGGATGCATTCCGGCCTAGCTTAAGAGTATGGTCAATGTCTGTTAAAAGTAATATCAAAAGGGGTTGAAAATTCCAAAAAAAATTATAGCAAATGGGATATAAGTTTCTTTTTTTGTTTTTGTTCTTCACTGATATCTTATACGTATTTCATTGGATTTAACATGACATAGTACTAATTTATTTTTAAATTTGTTTTAGTATGGCTATTAATTTTTGGATTAAGAATATTTCGTTCCCCAGCAAAAAATTGCGAATTTTCAAAAATTTCCACATATTTAGTTAATTTTTTGACCCTGGTACTGACCAGAAAATGGCCAGCAATTCTAAAAATGGAAAACGGGCTGCAATAAATTCCATATGAATTAGAAAATAAGTAAAAATTATAAAAATAATAGCAAATGAGTTGTACACGCCACAGATTTCGAGACTGACTTGTTTACGCAAGGCTTTGTCAGTGAACACACATTCTAGCAGCAGTTAGTGTTGGATGTCCATCCAACGGCCGACGTGCTTCTTCAATCTCTGATCATCCTACCCCAGCCACCTAAACTAGCGCCGGCGGGACTGCCTGCTCCCTCCTCTTGTGGCCCGCTGTGATGCCGCGCAGGCTTCCCCAGCCCACCCTACTCCCTCCGCTGGTCTGGCCACACGCAATCAACTGCCTCCTTATTACGCGAAAAAAATGATTCCTCCCACTGACATCTGGGGCGCACTGGTTGGGAGGCTGACCTGTGGGCCTACTAAGTTGACGCATATGGAGGGCTTGTCAACTTAGTCAACAAACGATTCTAGCAGCAGTAACCGTTGGATTTGAATCGAACAGTCCTTCTGCTTCTTCAATCGCTGCTCTTCTTGTACCAGCCGCCCAAACCAACGCCTGGGAGACCGCCTACTCCTGCCTCCAGTGGCCGGCTGTGCTGCCGATGAGGCCTCATCGCCCCTACTACTCCCACCGCTAACCAGGCCCTACGGCGATGGCTGCCTCACACCACAGCCGAACCAGTGAACCCTCGTACTCCTCTCCGCGTGGGCATCCACTGCCGCGTCTTCCCCGGCTCCACGTCGTCCCCTTCCTAGGCCTCGCCATCGTCCACCGCCTTGGTGCTCTCGGCGCGGCGTGGTCAACGACATTCCATCGGAAGAGTACTGTACGTGGAGAGGCTGACAGCTGGGTCCACGGCCACAGCCTAGTTTTTTGTGATTTGCCAAGTAAGTCGCGTTGTCAGGCCTGTTGGGCTACAAATCTTTCAAGACAAGGAGAGCTTTCATTCGGCTGGCCGAGAAAATGGCCCATCAGTAATGAGAAATGAGCTGTACATTTTTAAAACACATCAAACCGACAATTAGTTTCAAATATCTTTTTTTTATTTCAAGATTTGAAATTACATTAATTTTTATGCGTGGAGAATTTGTTGGATTTTATGTTGATATACATTTATTTTTAAAATCAGTTTGAATGTGAGTCGAAATTTCGGGATTAAAAACAGTTCGGACCGCATCGAAATATGCAAAATTTCGTATAAATTTTTAACCGTGCCCACAATATGGGCTGTAATGCTAACAAAAAGAATATGGGCTCCAAAAAAACCTTAATAATTAGCAAATGGGCTATAAATTATTAGAAATAATGGCAGATGGGCTGTATGCTGTTTTCCACAGATTTGAGGCTTTCCTAAAAAAAGGTTGACGCATAAGCAGTGACTGTTGGGTGGCCATCCAACGACCGTCGTGCTTCTTCAATTTCTGCTCTTCCTGCTCCAGCCGCTCAAATAGGCGCCGGCGGGACTGCCTGCTCCCTCCTCCCCGCGGCCGGTTCTGCTGCCGCGCAGGCCTCACCGCCCCACCGTACTCCCATCGCTGGCCTAGCCATCCCTCTACTCACCCACACCTATTGCTATTCTCCGGCGACGGTAGACAAACCAGTAAACCCTCGTATAGTCGTACTCCCCTCCGCATGGGAAACAACTGTCGAGTCTTCCCTGCCTTCATGTTGTTCCCTTCCTAGGCCTCGCCGTCGTCCACCGCCCTGGTGCTCTCGGCGCGGCCTAGTCAATGTGGTTAACGACCGACATGCAGCTGAAGTGGACTTTACGTGGAGAGGCCGACAGCTGGGTCCACGGCAGCACGCAAGGAAATGCCACCTTATTACGCGCAAAATAATGATTCCTCCACCTGACATCAGGGACCACCGAAAGGGCCTCTGTATTTCATGAAAAAAACGTTACCGCCGCTGACAGCTTGGACCCACCAGCTATATCTGCGCACGCAAGGAAGTGCCTCCTTATTACGCACAAAAAAAATGAATACTCCCCCTGTTAGCTGGGACCTAGTATAGTGGCAGGCTGACTTGTGGGCCTACTAAGTTGACGGGGATGGAGGGCTTTGTCAACTTAGTCAATATGCACGATTCTAGCTCCAGTGACCGTACGATGTCCATCCAACAGTCGTAGTGCTCCTTCAACCTCTGGTCTTCTTGCTCCAGCCGCCCAAACAAGCGTCGGTCGTGCCTCGTGCTCCTGCCTCCCGTGGCCAGCTGCGATGCAGCGGAGGCCTCACCGCCCCCTACTACTCCCACTGCTAGCCAGGCCATCCCTCTACTCACCCACGCCCCCTATTATTCTGCGGCGACGGCAGCCTCACACCGCAGCGAACCAGTGAACCCTCGTACTCCTCTACGCGTGGGCATCCACTGCCACGTCTTCCCCAGCTCCGCGTCGTCCCCTTCCTAGGCCTCGCCGTTGTCCACCGCCCTGGTGCTCTCGGTGCGGCGTGGTCAACGTGGTCAAGGAACGGCTTCCATCAGACATGGACTGTACGTGGAGAGGCTGACAGCTGGGTCCACAGCCGCAGCAAGGAAGTTCCTCCTTATTACATGCAAAACAATTATTCCTCCACCAGACAGCGGGACCCACCGAACGGGCCACCGTATTTCGCCCCCCTGACTGCTGGGACCCACCAGCTACATCTTCGCACGCAAGGAAGTGCCTGACAGTCAGGACCCACCTGGTCGAAGCATACGTAGCGTTGTCATTCTGGTCATGAACGTGTACGTACATATATACTGGTCGATGTAGAGGCGCGCACGTGTCGTAGTAGAGGCGGCCAGGGTGCAAGAAAGAAAATACGGCCACGTATGTGTACATACGGGCGGGGTCTCGAACGCCTACTCGCGTATGGGGAGGCAACGGAATGCGTTGTGTTCATGGGGAGGCAACGGAATGCGTCGTGTTTATCGGGAGGGCTTGGACGGAACAGGCGATGGAAACGAGGCCAGGCGTACCGCAGAACGGAGGAAACGGCCTTGTGTTTGACCGGTCACGTTCGAAACGGGATCCAGTTGATCGGGAGGGGTCTGGCATACCGCAAAACGGAGGAAACGGACCTCCTACGGTCGAAACGGGGGTCCTGTTCATCGGGAGGGGTGTGGCGTACCGCAAAACGGACGAAACGGACCTCCTACGGTCGAAACGGGGGTCCTGTTCAACGGGAGGGGTGTGGCGTACTGCAAACCGGGACTCCACGGGATACTATTCATCTCCATCGTCGACCCCCTCCAGCCTCCACAAGCTACTGTTCATCCACCGTCGACCTCCTCCAGCCTCCACCTGCGACTGTTCATCCACGGGCTCCTGTTCATCCAGCCTCCACCGCGCGCTACTCCACCGGCTACTGATCAACCAGCCCTCTCCACGGGCTCCTGTTCAACCACCCCTCCACGGGCTACTGTTCATCCTACCCTCCACCGTCTACTGTTCATCCTGTCCTCCACGGGGTGGTCCTGTTCATCCAGCCCTCCACGGGGTCCTGTTCATCTAACCCCAACCGGCTCAATCGATCGGGGTCCTGTTGATCCAGAGGCAACACCACGGGGTCCTGTTCATCCACCCCCACCGGGAACTGTTCTTCCAAACCCCCTGCAACACTCACTGTTCATCTAGAGGCAGCATCGATCGGCTTCAGTTAGCAGCAGTAGTGAAGGAATCGCTCGATCGGGTTCCGTTAACAGCCATCGATCGATCACTCGGGTTCAGTAACGCGTAGCCTGCAGTGCAATCGCTCGGGTTCAGTTAGAGCCCAACGCCTCGCTCGGGTTCAGTTAGAGCCAACGCCTCACACACACGCGCGTACGTGTATGAGAGAAACGCGCATCGCTCGGCCCCCGACCTCCCACCGTAACCAGGAACTCCCCGAAATTTTCATCGCCCTCGCTTCTACCATGGTTTTTTCCGTCATGGACGGCCCAAAGAATGTCATGCAGCTGCGTCTCCGGCCCGCCCAGGATGAAAAGCCCATTTTCCGTCATGATTTTTTGTCATAGAAGTAGGAGCCCACCACATCTATGATGATATCGGGGTTTGTCACAATTATCGTCATAGAAGTGTCATATGTATGACAGAAAAAAAAAATTGTTCGGCCCAAAATGTCATGGATGTGTCTTTTTTTTGTAGTGCGTGGATACGGTTAGCCATGGAAAGTGAAAGTTATGGTGGAAAAAGGAATAAACTTTATTTTCTATTTGGGAACCGCCTATGATATATCTATGCAGGGAAAGTATTGGGAACTCTAAGTCGTTTTCGTTGGTGGGATGGATACACCTCTCAAAATGTTTTTATCTCTAAGTTTTTCGCTTTGAGCTATGGCACCTCTACAAATCCCTACTTTCCTCTGCGAAGGGCGGTTATTTTACTTTATGCAATTTTTATTTTGAGTCTCCATCTTCTCTTATAAAAGCACCAACTAGGAGGCAGTATGATCGTATTTAAGTATTGGGTGTAGCTAATATTCGAGTGTGTTTCATGAATGGAGCAATGTTTGAGCACGATGGGCTAGGGATAGCTTATTTTAGCGTTGATATTTTGAAAGACATGGTTGATTGTTGATATGCTTGAGTATCTAAATTATCATGTCAAAACTAGACTATTGCTTTGAACAACTAAAAGTCCAATTGTCCATGCTATAAAGAAAAGAATATGATATGACATGATAGGCAGCATTCCACATCAAAAATTCTGTTTTTATCACTTACCTACTCGAGGACGAGTAGGAGTTATGCTTGGGGATGCTGATACGTCTCCAACGTATCTATTATTTTTGATCGTGCCATGCTGTTATATTATCAATCTTGGATGTTTTATAATCATTTTATAGTCATTTTATATCATTTTTGGTACTAACCTATTGACATAGTGCCAAGTGCCAGTTCCTGTTTTTTCATGTTTTTTACATCGCAGAAAATCAATATCAGACGGAGTCCAAATGCCACGAAACTTTACGGAGATTTTTTATGGACCAGAAGGAACATGTTGGGCCCTGGTTGCACCTGGGGGGAGTCCCGAGGAGGGGACAACCCACCAGGGCACGCCAGGAGGCCCAGGCGTGCCTTGGTGGTTTGTGCCCAACTCAGGTGCCCCCCGGACCGCCTCTTTGCTCTATAAATACCCCACAAATCCCAAAACCCTAGAGGAGTCGATGAAATATTCATCCAGCAGCCGCAGAGTCCAGAACCACCAGATCCAATCTAGACACCATCTCGGATGGGGTTCACCACCTCCATTGGTGCCTCTCCGATGATGCGTGAGTATTTCTTTGTAGACCTTCGGGTCCGTAGTTAGTAGCTAGATGGCTTCATCTCTCTCTCTTGATTCTCAATAAAATGGTCTATTGGAGATCCATATGATGTAACTCTTTTGTGGTGTGTTTGTTGGGATCGATGAACTTCGAGTTTATGATCAGATGTATCTTTTTTATATCCATGAAAGCATTTGAGTTTCTTTGACCTCTTGTATGCATGATTGCTTATAGCCTCGTATTTCTTCTCTGATATTTGGGTTTTGTCTGGCCAACTTGATCTATTTATCTTGCAATGGGAAGAGGTGCTTTGTAGTGGGTTCAATCTTACGTTGCTTCATCCCAGTGATAGAAGGGGAACCAACACGTATGTATCGTTTCTACTAAGGACAAAACGATGGGGTCTATCTCTACATAGATAGATCTTATTTAAATCATGTCATCATTCTTATTGCATTACTCCATTACTCCATGAACTTAATACACTAGATGCATGCTGGATAGCAGTCGATGTGTGGAGTAATAGTAGTAGATGCAGGCAAGAGTCGGTCTACTAATCTTGGACGTGATGCCTATATAATGATCATTGCCTGGATATTGTCATAATTATTTCAAGTTCTATCAATTGCCCAACAGTAATTTGTTCAGCCGCCGCTTTGCTATTTTTCTCGAGAGAAGCCACTAGTGAAACCTACGGCCCCGGGGTCTTCTTTCTCATATTATTTTCCTTTGCGATCTATTTTTATTTGCTTTTATTTTCAAATCTATTAATCTAAAAACCCAAAAATAGCTTGCTGCAATTTATTTCACTTGGCGTTCGATCTATCAATATTTACAACCTTTTTCCCGTCACGCACCAATTTCTGGCACCGTTACCCGAAAGGGATTGACAACCCCTTTAACATGTCGGGTTACAAGGATTTGTTATCTGTGTGCAGGGGCTGCTTACATTGTCTTTCTTGGTTCTCCTACTGGTTCAATACCTTGGTTCCATATCTGAAGGAAATACCTACTGCCGTTGTGCTGCATCATCCCTTCCTCTTTGGGGAAATACCGACGTAGCTTCAAGCGACATCACTAATGAGGAGGATTTCCTCTTTTGTGCTAAGGGGGCAAGGGCAGCATGCCGGTTCCCATAGCAACCCCAAATATTGCCCGATCGGTGCAAGAAGACCAAGACGATGGGCGCGTAGGGTAGAGATCATTCCCGAGCCCACCGATGCGTCATGGACGGTGTCTTTGAAGGTGAAGACCACCTTTTCTCATGATAGACTGCATCCATGTCCCCCTTGAAAATTTCCATTGTGTGCCAACCCTTCCCGCCAATGTTTTCAATGGAAGAGGACCAAGGTAGATATAAAAGGACGGCAGGGAGCCGCCGTAGAGGAGTTCGACCACTTGATCCTCAACCCTTGTACTCTCATTCTCTTTCGCTATTGCAATCCAAAACCAAGTAGGAGTAGGGTTTTACACTGCAAGGTGGCCCGAACCTGGGTAACCGTTGTGTCACCGGCTTGCTCCCGCTAGCTCATTCTTGTTGTAGCCTTGCCGTGGTTACCTGCAGGGAAGGATAGGGCGGTAGGAACGAGTGCACCCTAGAGTTCGACCCTTTGGGTGCCCGGAGCCCCGATACCAACATTTGGTGCGCTAGGTTGGGGTGCGTCGCTGTTCTTCCGCTCTGCTCCGCCTTCTGCTTCGCTAGCTCCATGGCTGACACTCACTATCGGTGTCAAAACCGGCGAATCTCGAGTAGGAGGTCCTGAACTGTGGATCTAGGATCAATGGGGAACAAGGGATGATGAACATGGTGTTTACCCAGGTTCAGGCCCTCTCTAAGAGGTAAAATGCTATGTCCTTCTTGATTGTATTTGATGTGTATTGTATGGTTACAGAGTCGATCTACCTCAAGATCAGGCGAGCTAAACCCTAGGTTCATGGGGTGTTGGATGTTGCTCTAGCCCTAAAGACTAAAACCCTCTAGTTTATATAGATACCAATAGGGTTAGGGTTACATGCGATCGGTTACAACAAAGGAAAGATCACACTAAATCTTAACTTGGAGGGCACACCACGACTCTGAAGATCTCCTGTCTGGTCACGGGTCCATGCCCTAGTCTAGCTCCATAGTAGCCCATTAGTCCGGCCCATAAGCAATAGGCCAGCGGCCCGAGGACCCCTTAATCCAGGACTCCCTCAGTAGACCCCGAACTAGCCTCCAACGCCAGGGCTTGTGTCCGGTATCTGCATATCCAATGGTCTTCGGCTTGCGAGGACTCCCTCAATAAACCCCGAACTAGCCTCCAACATCAAGGCTTGTGTCCGGCATCCGATATCCAATGGTCTTCGGCTTGCGAGGCGAGTTCTCCATCCTGTCATGTGCATGCTCATAATTGAGTTGTGTCCGGAATTCAGAGCATTTGTTTTACTTATCCTTGAAGGCCAAAGTGCCCAAATGTGAACAGTGCCCTCTCCTGACAACTGTTGGGGGATGGGTCGTGTCTGGTCATAATATTAAACGGTTTGGAAATTCTTGACACGTAGCTCGAGGCCGCCCCTCCATTGACACGTCCTGTCAAGGCAGAGATCATGCCCCGCTTTTTAGGGGATATGGTCAATGATTTCGATTATCCCACCCGCTCATAACATCACAAGTATACTGGGAAGTGGAGAGGCCTGTGATATGTCCATTTTGCATCATGCTTTTATATCGATATTTATTGCATTATGGGTTGTTATTACACATTATGTCACAATACTTATGCCTATTCTCTCTTATTTTACAAGGTTTACATGAAGAGGGAGAATGCCGACAGCTGGAATTCTGGGCTGGAAAAGGAGCAAATATTAGAGACCTATTCTGCACAACTCCAAAAGTCCTGAAACTTCACGGGAGCAAGTTTCAAAATATATAAAAAATATTCGGCAAAAGAAGTACCGGAGGGGGGACACCCACCATCCACGAGGGTGGGGGGCGCGCCCCCTGCCTCGTGGGCCCCCTGGCAGCCCTCTGATGCCTATCTTTGGCTATATGGAGTCTTCAGTTGAGGAAAAAATCACAAGCTAGCTCACGGGACGAAACTCCGCCGCCACGAGGCGGAACCTTGGCGGAACCAATCAAGGGCTCTAGCGGAGCTGTTCTGCCGGGGAAACTTCCCTCCAGGAGGGGGAAATCATCACCATCATCATCACCATCGATCCTCTCATCGGGAGTGGGTCAATCTCCATCAACATCTTCACCAGCACCATCTCATCTCAAACCCTAGTCCATCTCTTGTATCCAATCTTTGTCCCAAAGTCTCAGATTGGTACCTGTGGGTTGCTAGTAGTGTTGATTACTCTTTGTAGTTGATGCTAGTTGGTTCATTCGGTGGAAGATCATATGTTCAGATCCTTTATGCATATTAATACCCCTCTGATTATGAACATGAATATGATTTGTGAGTAGTTATGTTTGTTCCTAAGGACATGGGAGAAGTCTTGCTATAAGTAGTCATGTGAATTTGGTATTCGTTCGATATTTTAATAAGATGTATGTTGTCTTTCCTCTAGTGGTGTCATGTGAACATCGACTACATGACACTTCACCATTTTCTGGGCCTAGAGGAGGGCATTGGGAAGTAATAAATAGATGATGGGTTGCTAGAGTGACAGAAGCTTAAACCTATGGATTGAGTAAGATCCTTCAAGTAAGTTGTCATCGTTGCAAGCAATAAAAATTGCTCTCTAAATATGTATGATTTATTAGCGTGGAGAAAATAAGATTTATACGATCTTGTGATGTGCAAGAAATAAAATTGACAGACTGCATGATAAAGGTCCATATCCCAAGTGGC